>NC_071501.1:118826955-119129986 GCF_028408465.1 Anastrepha ludens
AAGAACACTATTACCCATCAAATCAACGAACTTTTTGACACAGATATACATTTTTAAGTGTTTTTTTTTCTTTGCATTGTATTCTATGTGTGTACATGTATATTTTTATGTATGCAGCCATTATCAAATCATATATGAATATGAACTTTGAAAATTTTTTTTACCATTCTTCTTAAAATTTTTTAAAACGTAAAGATCTGTGAAAAAAAAATTTACTTTTGCAAATCCAAGAAATTTTACGAATGGCAAAAAAAAAAAATTGTATAATTGTGTTGGTGAATGGCACACGACTTATCATAAAACAAATGCATCCGAATTGTTTGCACGCGGAAGTGTTATGCGGAGAGGCTCAGGGAAGGCGATTTCTATTGCCTCGTATAAATTTGCAGCCGAGCGAAACCACACTTCCTTTTACGTTGAAGCGCCGCCAATTTCCCACTACAATAGCCTTCGCCATAACAATAAATAAGGCCCAGGGGCAAACATTATCAAGGGTGAGGCTTCATTTAAAGGAGGATTGCTTTGCTCACGGCCAACTTTATGTTGCGTTAAGCCGGGTTAGATTCTGGGAAAATATGCGAGTTCAAATGGGCAATAACGAAAACTTGACGTTGAATGTAGTTTATAATGAAGTAATTTAAAAAAAAAATTACTGATTTAACTGAAAAAAATTTTAAAAATATTATATGCATAAGTTCTTACATATTACATATGAATAAAAATATACAATTTTCTAATCATCATAACTTTTAATATATAAAAGGGTCACATATACTGTTTACTTTCCGTGGGAAAAAAGCCCACACGATTTTCGGGAGTTACATACTAGTTCAGGCTTATTATGAAAACGGGCGTTCAAATCAAAATGCATATCCCGCACCTCGTGAAGAAAATCATCTTCACTGATGAGGCACATTTTCACCTCAGTGGATTCGTCAATAAGCAGAATTGCCGCATTTGGGCGAATGATAATCCAAGAGTGATTGCCGAAAATCCAATGCACCCACAAAGAGTGACTGTTTGGTGCGGTTTATGGCCCGGCGCCATCATTGGGCCGTATTTTTTCCAAAATGAGGCCGGTCAGGCAGTTACTGTGAATAGTGTTCGCTATCGTGAGATGATAACGAACTTTTTATGGCCCGAATTGGAAGATATGGATGTGGCCGATATGTGGTTTCAACAGTACGGTGCCACTTGTCACACAGCTAACGAAAAAATGGCTCTTTTGCACGAAAAATTTGATGGCCGAATAATCGCACGTCGGGGCAATGTCGATTGGCCGCCAAGATCATGTGATTTGATACCGTTGGACTTCTTTCTTTGGGGTTATTTGAAAGAAAAGGTGTACGTCGATAAACCAGCAACAATTCAAGAGCTAAAGGATGAGATAATTCGGCACATTAACGGCATAGTACCTCAATTATGCCTCAGCGTCATCGAAAATTTGGACCATCGGATGGAGGTGTGCCGCCGAGACCGTGGCGACCATTTGGCCGACATTTTATTCTATACGTAATTGAGCCATAGCAATATTATCATAGTAAGAAGAAATGGCAATAATTTTTTAAGAAAGTGTATTTACTCAAAATTAACACCGGCTCTTGAAACTTAACCACCCTTTATATACTAATATATAATTAGCTCTTACACCCTTTTTGGATGTTTGGCCTCACTCCACCTCCTATAAATGTAGGGACCTACAGCCGACTCCGAACGGCAAATGGTTTTTTTTATGAGCAGATTTCTCCTGCACCAATACACTCGAAAATTTGCCGTTGCCTACCGAGGGGCGACCGATATCAGAAAAAACTTTTTCTTTATTTTGGTGTTTCACGGAGGTTCGAACCTACGTTTTTCCGAATTCCGAATTGTAGTCAAGCACCAACCCAATGGCTCATGGTATATCAAAAACCGTATACATCAAAGTTCCAAACTTTGTACAAAGTTCACAAAAATTAAAAAAAAATTTGAACTTTTTAGTAATTTTTTTAAAAAACTCCTGAGTATGCGGTTTTATAGCCCATTAAATTTTGGTGTAATAAAGCGTAAGTTTGATGTCGCTCAAAAGTCCATTGATTTTTTACAATTTTTTTGGATACCGTTTCGATAATTTTCTTCCATATTAAGCAGAACTGCTCCTATACAAACAGTTCAGAAGACTTTTATATGAAAAGAAATTCAGCATGAAAAATATTGCGAATATTGTAAGAAGATGTAGGTACTTAAAAAATTAGAACACAAGTGTATGTGTATACTTAAGGGGTCCCGGTGGTCTAGAATTAAATAAAAAAATCGATTTATTTTGTTTTGATATTTTGAAGGTATAGGCTTTTAAGAATATACTGTAAAATTTTTGGAAGAATATTCCCAGTATTTTCGATTCTACAGCCGTGGCAGCAGGTAGAGTCAGAATCATCACGCGGCGGCATCAATGGGAAATATCCACTCTCAAAACTTTAAACTCATTTATCTCGAAATGACTTTTTTCGACCTGGTGTTGTCAAAAAAAAAAAACACTACTCAACCGAATTGATGGCTATCGCCCGTACTAGAATCATATTATTACTTCAATTATTTCGCATTTTTTTTATTAAGAAACTGAAAAAAAACGATTTTTAGAGTGTCAAATTCAAAACCGCGCCATTTTGTAAAAATTTTTTCCCCTTTTTTTATTCTAGTACGGGACAAACTGATTAATAATTTTTTTGGTTCTTTTGTTTGAGCAAAACTAAATACCTGGTTTTTAGCCAAAGAAATACTCAGAATAATACTTATTTAACAACCAGCAATACTCCTGTAGAAGGAGTAAGTAAATTTAGATTCCTTGGGTGCCCGCTCCACGAAAACTGGGATGTCTTAACAGAAATAAGATGTCCCATTGAAATGGCAAGATCCTCATTTCTTAAATATGGCAAAATTCTGAAATGTCACGGCTATGCTATGTATGGTCAGTTCTGCTATGTGGCATGGAAATATGGACCATAAAATTTTCAGTCATAAACAGACTGGAAGCATTAGAGATGCGGCTTCTCCGAAGATTACCCGAAAATACCCTGCATCGAACACTTTTCTTAAGGAAGAAGTGCTGCAAAGAGTTCACTGTAACTGAAAACTAATCACAGCGTAGATAACCGAAGTTCGCAGTCTCCATGGAACATCTATAGGAGCTCATGATAAATTTAACTTGATCAGCAATCATTTGGCTTAAAAATGCTCGATTTCGTCACATTTCAGTAGCGTATCGCAGTTAGAAATACGATCAATTATGGTAAATATGGCAATCTCACATGCCAGCGCTGTTGATGTATTAGAGAAGATTTATGTAATTTAAATAGACGCACTGCTCTAGCATGTCGACGAAAGGAGCACACAGTGACCAGAAAGTACTCAACTGTCTCCATCTCTATAAGGTCCCCACAGCTTCTGTAATGGGGTTAAATGATAAACCTAGCTTTCTCGCGTGTGTGCCGATCTTCCAATAACCGGTAAACACAGCCACGCGCTTGGCAAGAGAATGGTGTGGAGTCCTCAGCACTTTCTGAGTGCTCCGTCTATTGTACTGGGGCCACAGGTTTTGCAACAGATGCCAATATCCCTAAGCATTTTGCATGCCTGAAAAACAATAGTATCAGTAGATATATTGACTGATTTAGAGGAAACCCTTGTCTCGACTCTCGATTCCATTTTCGTCTTGTCAGTGAAGACAGAACTACCAGCTTCTTTATAGATTTTCCCCAACCTGCCTACTTGGGAAAAGGCACTACAGTTTGCGAATAGAGAGATTGTCCGAAGTTCGAGATTGTCCAAAAATGCTACCATATCCCTTGAGAGATTGCCTCCAGAGGCCAACCTCCTTTAACCTGATTGCACTTTAAACAGCGATGGAAATAACGTACAAATCGAAGGGAAGTAAGTGCAAAACGACATTCAGGGCAGCACTGGGGCAAAGTCAATATGCACCTGTGATGCAAATACAAGCAGTTTTTTGAACCCTCATCAGTTAAGTGATATTATAGCCCTTCCGAAAAGCTTCCCACCTAACCAGCATCCATACTATAAAATTGGAAGAGCCACTACGTTGTACATCCAAAGCTCGACCTGTGGCTTGAGGCCCCATTTTTGTGCCGAACATTGATTTGTAGGAGAAGGCCTTTACTGGCCTTCCTTACCCGATTTTCAATGTGTGATCTCTTATGTGAAATGCTAATTTTCCCCGTCGATGTTCCCAGTTTTACGATTTAAAAACTAATTTGGGTACAGCGGCTGTCACTCGGTACTCAAAGAGGTTGCTTGTTTATGCATACAATACGTACCCAAAAACATACCCACCCCTCCATATCTTTACAAGAAGACTGTCGCGGAATAGCCTACGCAGAGCGCCCTCAACCTCACAAATCGGGGTTACGGAGTTATGGAGTGCGGCATGTTCTATGCCACAACCCCTCGCTGCTAACGAATCATGCAAGCGGTTCCATGGAGACCACTTGATGGATAGTGTGCAATCCCAACGTACGTGTTAAAAACCAAAAACAAAAATACAGCAACTCAGCTCCCTTCACTAAGTTGCTCATCTTTCTTGCCATTTATTTTGTTAACAAAAAAAAGAAAAAGGCGTAAAATATCAGTTAAGTAACTTCGGGAGCGCTCATAACTCTGAAGGATTTCCAGTTGTTGTTATGAAATCGGTTACGCATCACTGCGCGCGCAACAGCACCATGCATTCATACATACAAATACACCCACGCATTTGTAACAGCTGCTTTATTCTTACTGACACATTTTACTTCTCTTTTGTTTATTGTTCGGCTGAATGATGGTTTTATGCGCATTTTTTTTAATGTACAAAACTTTTCAACAATTTCATTATCTGCCAACAAGCATGAAATGATACGCCCAAACAATTTTTATAGAAAAACTTTTTTGCATTTCATATATTTTGTACGCTGATTCATGGGCAACAATTTGAAATTGTGGTTGACGCAACAACAACTACAACAACAATAACAATGACAAATACACCAGTGACAGTGGCAGTGACACAAGTGAACTCGATTGACTGTGAATCATTGTACACCCATCCATATGTAAGTGAGCTTGTGAACTCATACGGGCAAGTGGGATTTGCTTGTGTGTGTATGTGTGTGGGAGCATGCATGAGTGTTACAGCGTATCAATGCTTGGACGCGCCGGATGACATGAGCCTGATACTGAGTAAGTGTATGGCATTAAGAGACAAGGATGAGTGACAGGGCTTGATGGCGGCTTGCTGGGCATGAGCGTCGTATTCATTGTGCATAGTTAATGTACACATAAACACATATACATGTTGGTGTGTGTGTGTCTGTGAGTGTGGTTATAGTACTTCTATGGGCTGTAATCTGTGAGGTTATTGAAAGTTGTTCAAGTGTTTGGTTGGCTGGAGAAGCGACCATATGAAAGGATCCTCAAAGCACTTGTACACACATATATTGTACATACATGCATACACATGCACTTACACTGTTAGCGCAGCATGGCGCAGTATGTGAACGTTAATTTGCGGTACAAATTTATGTGTAATCGCTTGTAATTGCTGGCTGAGATTGTGAACTTTTTCAGTGTGATCCACTCGCTGTGTTTTAATAAAAAAAAATGAAGTAAAAATCATTAATAAACTGGGAAAAGACGATACACATTTTGAACAGATTATAAATTTGATGGTGGAGACTTTTATTGGAATATAATAAATTTGCACTAAGTGCGCATGGCTGGACGCGCTAACTTTTCTAATTAAGTTTAACTTAGCGTATTTTTGCAGCTTTCAACACTTAACTCTGCCACACAAGGTGGCGCAAAATTAATCATCCTATCGGAAGATACTATACTTTTTACAAATGGCGTCGACCATCAGTCATTTTTGACGCTTGTGAAGTAGACAAATAAAAATTTGCATCACTGAAAATAATTTTTTTTTTTTTAGTTTTTTGTTATATTTTTTTATTTGGAAAGTCAAGCAGCACCGAGAGATTTGGTAACTCCTAAAACACTCAGACTAAAACACCCATTGTATTTACAACTCTGTAAAGCGAGAGGGTAGATAGTCAAGAAGGAACGGATAGAATAGAGGCATAGAGGTAGCTACACCTATGAGAATTTTCCAGATTCTTTGGTAATTCTGAAAATATTCTCCAGTTTGAGAGCACGAATTTTACTCCTACGCATGACATCGGAACCCAAAATTCGCAGCCTTGCTCTAGCAAATGCAGGACACACTCACAGAGAAAGTGCTCAGTTCTATCTGCCTCCTCTAAGCAAGACAGGCAAATCGGGTCCTCAATGATTCCAATGGTGGTCATATGCTGACCTCATGGATTATATCGACATCAACCGAACGCATTTTCTCCAAGTTTTACCAGAAAGTACGACAGCTTTCTTTTCGGGCTTGTCACAAAACACTTTGCAATTCTGCAGCGTTCTAGATCGGACCATCGCTGTTTATGTTTACTGCATACGTAATCGCTAATCGACTTCATGATTCTTGCAGCATTGATTCCTATTATTGGCTCTGGTCCCTCTAGGGCAATCGCTGATCCGCAGTTGGCTAATACCTCAGCAATTTCATTCCCTTGAACACCGCAGTGTCCTGGAACCCATATAAGTAGAAGCTTATTCTGTCTTGCAACAGAAATAAGCTTCTTCTTACATTCGTGAACAATCTTTGAGGTTTGCTTTGCGTTCTCCATACCCTTTCGTGCAGCTTGACTGTCACTTCAATCTGTTTCCCGTTTCATCTCCTCTCAATTATCCATTATACTACTTTGAGAATGGCAAAAACTTCCTTTTGGAATGCAGTTGCCATTCCTCCCATAGAATAGTGATACCTATTACTATCGTTTAAGTACCATGCAGCTCTAGAATCTATTTCAGTCTTGGTCCCATCGGTGGAGAAAATATCCGTCAAACCTCTTTGAATGCACTCTGGATTACTCCAGAGCTCAATTTGATGTCAAAATTCCTTCCAAGGCCTTGGAGGTCGATATAAGGCCGTCCTTAGGTGCCAAAAACAGAGGATATCTAGAAAGATAGCATCTTAAAGATTTCTCTGTACTGTACTTATTAAAAAAAATATTCCAAAACAAAATTTTTGTTTTGTTTTTTTAACTGCATGAGAGCCATCGATGTCGATAACAATGGTTTGACAGCTGAGAATGGCATATTGTGTCTACAAAGCCTACGCGTATTGGACAGCAGGTTGCAATGGGCAATTACGAGTCCGGCGTAGTCAAGGACTTTGTCTACTTAGAATCCGACATTAACACCAACAACAACGACAGCCAAAAGATCCAGCGAAGAACAGGTACTACTTTAGGCTGGGTAAGCAATTGAAAAGCAGAGTCCTATCCCTTTTCGATGCACGAAAACAAAAGCCCTATCAATCATCATTTCTACCATCATCTTGGTCGTACTGGTAAGTCCTGGCCATTGACGAACAGCGATTTACGGTTATTAGGAGTTTTCGAGAGAAAAATTCTTCGTAAGATCTATCGCCCGATTTGCTTGACCGATGCGTATCGAATAAGATGGAACCACGAGCTGTAAGCCGACATCGACGTAATGAAGCGCATTAAAATTCAGCAGCTGCGCTGGCTAGGCCACGTTGAGCAAATGGACAATATAGGTCCAGCAAAGAAGGTGCCTTTTTTTGAAATGCACTGATGGAACTCGCAAAAACGAACGTCCTCATCTTCGTTGTAAAGACCAAGTCGACGACGACCTGACCACCCTTGGTGTTTCTAATTGGCGTCAACGCGCGCAATGCAGAGGCGATTGGCGCAACATTTTGGTGGCGGCCAGGATCGACCATCGGTTATAGTTTCCAGCAAAGTAAGTAAGTAAGCTTTGGCAAGACAACTCAAATCGTTTAACGCCAGAACAACGCTTCCAAACTGTAAAAATTTACTTTGAAAAAAAAAAAAAATGTATTCTAGAAGTTCATCATCGGTCTTAATTTCAATCGAAATGCGGTAGGAGCCGTCGTTACGGTGAATGGCGAGCTCCATCGAGCCTTCCTGACTGAATTTTTATTTCCCAAAATTTATCAGCTAAACATCGACGACAACGCAACTTGTCATACAGCGCGCTTAACAATCGATTTATACCAATATCCAAGCCACCATTGACGCCATACGGCCAGATTTATGGGAAAAAGTTGTCAAAAGTTGGACTGATTGAATGAAACATGTCACTCTTAACCGCGGCAGATATATGCCGGATATCGTGAAATGAAATGGTTGAAGTACCACTTTGGCACTGGCCAAGTAGCACTAAAGCAGTCGAATATCATTTTCAAAAAATAAATGCCATGAAATTATCTACCAGATTATACAATAATAAAAACAAAAAATTCATTCCAAAAATATTTCAGTTTTGTATTATCCTTAAAAATCCTCAAGCTCTTAAAAAAAACACGCGATATATATTACAATAAATTTCGTTTCACCACTGTAGGGTATTTAAGCGCCATTTTTCTTAATTTTGTATTATGCGAGTACTCGCAAGTAGCAGAATAAAGTCGCTTTCACTGTCGTTGCATTCATCCTTTTATTATATTATTTATTTATAGAACTACAGCAGAAATAAGTGATAATGACAGAATGCACTTCGGCTATTTTCAGCATTTGCTTATGTGTGTGTGCATGTAAATATTTTATAATTCATATACCTGTAATAAATAAGCAAATTAGGTGGGAGTGAGTTTTATTAAAACTCGTAGAAGTCAATCAGCTCTGCAACGAACAACAGTCACATGCAAACGGGTTGGGTTAATATTCATGGGCGAAAAAATTGGGTCAAGGATCATTGGAATGGAAGGTGAAACAATTTATGATGCGGTAAAGGTTTTGTATCAATTATGTGCAAATAAGCATAGCTGGATAATCTCATGAATATAAATATATTGTATAAAATAAGTAAATATTTATAGGGTTTCTTACAATACTTTTTTTATAAAAAGTGTGGAAAATTTAAAAATTAAAACTGATAAGAACAGTGAACATGTCAAGTGATCCAAGGACAAGGTCTTAAATTTTGCTGAAAATTGGTTTATTTGTAGAATTGAAAATGAAAAAACTTTCAACATTTTTTTAGGTTTAAATTTAGGTGTAGTATTTTAAAGTCAAATATCTTCGGTACTTTTTACCATTTATAAGTATATAAATATTTTAGGATAAAATATATTTGAAAAAGAAAAAAATGTTTTTGAAAAAAAAAAAATATTTTTGAAAAAAAAATTATTTTTGGAAAAATTTAATTTTTGGAAAAATTTATATTTTTGAAAAAAAAATATTTTTGGAAAACTATATAATTTTTCCCGAATTTTTGGCATCTTAGCCTTTTTTTTTTGGGATCCGAACAACGCTTGCAAATCATTGAATTTTATTATTGTAATATATAAAAATGCGTGTTCTGTTAAGAAAGTTTAAGATCCACTTTTTTATCGACAAATTTTATCGACGAAGCTTATTTTTGGATCAATGGGTAGCCAGATCAGCCAGAAGAATTGCAATGTATCCAGAAAAGGTCACAGTTTGGTGCAGTTGATGGGCTGGAGGTATCATTGGACCGTACTTCTTCAAAGATGCTGCGAATCGTAACGTAACTGTGAATGGTGAGCGCTACCGTGAAATGATATCCAATTTTTTTTTGCCCAAAATGCAAAAGCTTTACTTGCATGACATGTGGTTTCAGCAAGACGGTGCCACATGTCACATAGCACGCGTAACAATGGACTTGTTGAGAGGCGAGTTCGATGAACATTTTATTTCACGTTCGGGACCTGTCAATTGGCCACCCAGATCGTGCGATATAACGCCTTTAGATTATTTAGTATATTCACACAAGCCTGCTTCAATTAACGCATTAGAAGACAACATTAAAGCATTTATATGTGAGATACCGGCCGAAACATTGGAAAGAGTATGCCAAAATTGGACTAAGCGGATGGACCATTTGAAGCGCAATCGCGGTCAACATTTGCATGAAATAATTTTCAAACATTAAATTATATGGACTGTAGTATCGATTTAAATACAAATTTCATGCATTTTTCAGAATTTTACGTGTTTTTTTTTGAAAAACTTTCCTATAGCTCTTAAAAAATCACCCTTTACATAAATATCTTTAAAAAAACTTTTTTTTTTAGAAAAATATTAAAAAATAAAAATTGTTTTTGGAAAAACATTACATTTTGTTTTCAGAACTTTTGGGAGATATATAATATATTAATATATATAATAGTTTTTCTTTAATTTGGGAAAAAATTTTAATATTTATTGTATAAAATGCTGCAAGTTTTAGCATAGTTTTTTAAAGACAGATATCATATTAGCATAAAATATATTTAAAAAAATTGTTTGTTTAGAAAAATATTAAAAAATAAATGCTCTGATTTTTAACTGACTCGTATGTGTTTGAACATAAATCGAGGAGTTATGGGAGTCTCATTGTGCAAAAAACATAAAAAGAGGTAAAAGAAATCGAAAATAGTTGACTTTAGAAAGCCGTATCAAATTTCTCAACATTCAATAAATCTCAAATTTTTTAAATTAAAGATTAATTCCAAACAATTTTAAGTATAAGAAAGCCAATGTAGAATATTTTTTATAGTCCTATGGTCACTTTTAAATGGTCAAAGTTATTAAGTTATTTTCCCACAAATGATTCGAGTAAAAATAAATGTGCTTTCTTCTGTGAAGAAATAAGCAAACCTTAATTTTTTTTAATTTTTAAACTCTTCTGGCAAGTCTCGTAGTTAAATTCAATTTTTGATCAGAAAGTACATACACACATACATATGTACACATTAAAAACCCCTGGCATTGAATCGCAAATACGAAATGTGGAGAAGGAAAATGCCTTGTGTACATTTACCATTAAATATTCTTTTGAAAAGCTACATTGGATCTTAAATTTTCATATATATTTGGATTTTGGATTTGTGAATGTACTTTGTTATTGTATGCAAATATTTTGTATGAGCCAAAAACATTTTTGCATAAACAGTTTGTTTGAGTAAAAATAATATTAATAACTCCAATATTAAATAAAGAAAATGAAAGATTGTGCAGTTGATTAGCAGACTACAAATCCAATACAGCCTGCACGGGGAGCCATTACATTAACTTGAAGAGGGCTAACATAAAACGTAACATAAGCCTGTTAAATGCTTAGTATGTGTAAGGGTATGTGTGCGTTGTATTTGAAGGCATGCACATATTTGGGGAAATTTCTATGTGAAAAAAGTTAGCGGAACAATGGCAAGCGCACGCAAGTCCAGTTTGCCGAATTTGAACGTAAAATGTAAATTTGGCACAATAGGAAATTGTTTTTATTTATATTTTTTGTTTCTACAAACATAAACACACAAATACTTGTGGGCATACATACATATGCAAATGCTGCAGGCGTTGGTTGGCGAAGGTTGAATTCGAATTTCGTCGAATAAAGAAATATGCACATATAGACACACGCACAGGCATCATATGTAAACTTATAAGTGTGTTAGTGGGTGTATATACGAATTTCGTTTTTCAAATAGCAAATAACCAAAGAAATATTTTTCGGGTCCATTTTAGTTTTTTTTAGCTTTTGTTGACATAAAAGAAACGAGAGTTGACTGAAAAAGAGGAATTTTGGATCCTTTACCAGCTCAAAGCATGAAAGTAAATCAAATAAGAAAACTTGTAACAAATAGTGTAAGTTTATTTTTCAAATTTAATAATATAAGCAAATATTAAAATATTATTCACATAAAAATAAGAAACATAATATGTCGACTACTGTAATACATATACATGCATATATATACTTAAACATACACACAAATTTTATATTTTCAAACAACATTTGTTGAGGCTCTACGGATCTGCCTTTTTTGTATACATATGTAAATCTGTGAATGATTAAGTTCTTAAATATTACTTTATACTATTCCTAAGTTGAGAGTCAAGAAAAGTGAATCCATACGAATACATATTTACATGAGCCGTTTTCTTTGAAAGGGACGTAAGTGTATTTTATTTTATATGCAGATATTTGAATTTTTGCACGTGAATAATTTGAAAAATTTTGTATGTTTTAAACTTTAAATTGATTTTAATTTATAATCTAATCATTTATCTAACACGATTAACAAAAATTTATACTTTTACTGACTGCAAATGGACTTAAACCACTTTCAAAGTCCGCAAAAAGTGAGAATCTAAACATTTATAAAATATTAACTATGGGATCTCAATTGGAATAAATCAATTTTGTAGCAAGGCTCACATACCTATAATATATTTTATAAATTATTAATGTAGTTATTTCTATATGGCAATAGCTTCCACTTGTTAAGATTTAAGTTAAAGTTTTTATTATATGGCAATGCCATAAAATTATATATTAATAGCTAAAAGACTTCTTTTCTCAATTTCTAAATTTGAATTGTATAACATATTTTATAACAGGATAGCCTTTGCCTATAAAAAACCAGCGCGCTCTTGGAAAGGAAACATTCCGTTTTGTAATCGGCGGTGAGCAGAGCTAAGGTGCTTGCCAATGCCTACTTTTTAGTACATCGGCTTTTGCCACCATCAACCAACTGATTGAACCTTATCAGTGTGGCTTTAGATCTGGAAAGTCTACCATCGACACCATCTTTTCCGCGACTTCAAAGCTGCATTCGACAGTACGAAAAGGAGTTATCTGTATGCCACGATGTCTGAATTTGGTATCCCCACAAAACTAATACCGCTATGCAAGATGACGTTGCTCAACACCAGCAGCGCCATCAGAATTGGGAAGGACCTCTCCGAGCCGTTTAATACCAAACGAGGTTTTAGACAAGGTGACTCGCTGTCGTGCGACTTCTTTAACCTAATGTTGGAAAGGATCGTACGAGCCGCAGAACTTAATCGCTCAGGCACAATATTTTATAAGAGCGTACAATTGTTGGCGTATGCCGATGATATTGACATCATTGGCCTTAACAACCGCGCTGTTAGTTCTGCCTTCTCCAAACTGGATAAAGAGGCAAAGCGAATGGATCTGGTGGTGAACGATGATAAAACAAAGTAACTCCTGTCTTCAAACAAACAGTCGGCGCATTCGCGTATCGGCACCCACGTCACTGTTGACAGTTAAAACTTTGAGGTTGTAAAAGACTTCGTTTATTTAGGAACCAGTATTAACACCGATAACAATGTCAGCCTGGAAATCCAACGTAGAATCTTTCTTGCCAACAAGTGCTACTTTGGACTTAGTAGGCAACTGAGTAGTAAAGTCCTCTTTCGACGAACAAAACTAACACTCTACAAGGCTCTTATCATGCCCGTCCTAACTTATGGCGCAAAAGCGTGGACGATGACAACATCGGTTGAAGCGAAAAATTCTGGGGAAGATTTTTGAACCTTTGCACGTTGGCGACGGCGAGTAGCACAGGCGATGGAACGATGAGCTGTATGAGCTGTATGAGCTTTACGGCGACATAGACATAGCGCAGCGAATAAAGATCCAGCGCCTTCTTTTGCTGCGCCATGTAGTCCGAATGGATACAAACGCTCCGGCTCTTAAAGTATTCGATCCGGTATCAACTGGTGGTAGCAGAGGAAGAGGAAGGCCTCTTCTGCGTTGGAAAGATCAGGTGGAAAAGGACTTGGCCTCACTTGGTGTGTTCAACTGGCGCCGGTTAGCATGATAAAGAAATTACTGGCGCGCTTTGTTAAACTGGACCAAAATCACGTAATAGGTTATGGCGCCAATTAAGAAAAAGAAATTTTAACTTTTTTCATTATGATAAAGTTTTCAAAAGTACTCGTAGTCATGAGGTATCAAATAGTCAGGTACGTATGTGAAATAGTTGAAATAGCACTTTGGCACTCCGCAAGTAGCACTAATGAGCCGTTTTGATACCATTATGAGACCTCTATTAGGCAGATATATGCAGCCAGCCAGAGCTATTGATGTAATGGAGAAGGTTGATGGGATTTAGGTTGGTGCACTGCCGAGCCTGGGACATTTTTCCAGGAAACGAACACTCACACACTGACCATAATCGTCCTTAGCTGCCAAACTCAGACATTTACAGAGAAAGTGCTCGGATACTATTAAAAGGTGCTCGAAGGCTCAGAAAGGTCCCACAGCTTCTGCAAAGCGGGTTAAATGGTAAAACTAGCTTTCCTGCGTGTGAGCCGATCGTTTTATGGCCGATAAACACAGCTACAAGCTTGGAAATTGAATTACGTGCAGTTCTCAGGACTTTCAGAGTGCTCCGTCTATTGTACTGGAGCCACAGGATTTTCTGAGAAATAAGTTGTGCAATTCCCTTTTAGCAACAGTCAGGAGAGTGCCGATGACCGGGTATGAGACCAATTCATTGCCCTTCCCGGCAAACTCATCAACAATTTAATTTTCCCCTATGTTCCTATGTCCTGGAACCCAGATCAGAGAAATGTTACCTGCATACTCAAGAGATTTGAACTCCATTGGAGGAATATATGGTAATAAATCAATCATATATACCTATAAATTTTTGAATGTGATGGGTTTGGATTTATGATTTAAGCGCTTTGTTCCCAAAGTTCTGTGGTCTTCCCGTGAGAGCAATAAATGTAGTGATTTAAAATCTTCATTCTCACTAAATGAAGTTTCATAGAATATTGTATATGGTTTGCTTTTTAAAATTCTTATCCAACATATCTTCAACCAATTGGCTGCTTCACCATTGATGTTTTTTCGCCGCCTTAGAATTGCATCATCTAAGGGTTTGTAGAAACAAAATATGCTTGTTTCATTTCATGCAAACAACATTTTTTTAAATTTTCGGCTTTGTTTTATGACGGTGTAATCTTTATGGCCTTTACGGACATACAATAAATCTTTTTTCCTATAGTACACTCGATAGTTCCAAAATCGCTACAAACTTCTAAAAGTTTACTGCGGGAGTCCAAATGAAATACTTATTTGCATGTGTACATATGTAGGTATGTACAAATATGTGTGTGCCACAATGCCACTCATACATGAGTCCCACTTCACACAACCATTTACAAACGACCCTTTCGGTAGAGAACTTTGAGATGAGCAAAATTCACTCACTCACCCAATCACCATTAAATTTACTGCCAAAGCAAAAGGCTAAAGTGGAACATGCGAAGTGCAATTGTCCACTTTGGAGTGGAATTGACTATTTAACTAGTAATTGAAATTTGCCACTTAATTCGGTCTTTGCTGCGCAACTCCAGCGCTTGGAGTTGCTTCTTGGAAAATGTAGATGTGGGAAGTTCTTACATAAGTGCGTAACTACTACCGAAAATTATGCAATCATTTTTTAAGAGAAAGTGTTTGGCGGCAGCAATAAATTCGTAATCTCATGTAAGTACTTACATTACATTTTACACATACATATGTACACTAGGGTGGAGTGAAATTTTCTTTTTAAGCTTGGAAATTTGCGGTTATTGATCAACTTTTCTTGAACTTTATTGATGTTTTCATCAGTTTTCGATGTATACGGCCTGCCACGACTTTCGTCTTCCTCGATGGATTCACGATCTCTTCTGAAGCATTCAGGCCACTTTCAAACGGTTGTATTTTTTGAAAGTATCATTACCACAAACAGTCTCCAAAGATTTCTAAGATTTTCGCACCGGCGTAACTTTTCCAAATGTCAAGCAATGCAGATAAAATTTTGGCAGGAATGTTAATCACAGACTTAGAGCGTCACCTGGCGGTTGTTCCGGGTACTTTTGTCAAAGTGGTATTTTGTGAATTTTTTTGGCTATTACAAAGGCAGTATTTCATTGATATGCCATAAAAAAATAAAAGAAAAAATTTCCATATACTAGCGCCCTTCCTTAATATGCACTTATTATGAATTTGTATGGGCGTAAATAGGTGTAGTCAGCTCACTGGCAATTTTATCTTTAAAAACTGGAAAATTAAAACATTTTCAAAGAAGGAGCACTTGTGAAATTTTGCTACAAATATAGCAACCCACATATTTCTTTAAGTCCACTCTAGCTAGAGATTTTAATAAATACATAATTTTATTATTATTAATAAATATACAATCTAATTTTATTAAAAAAAGCAACAAATTTAACTAGCAAGAGAAATATTATTCCAAATGAATCAAGGTCAAGCTCATTTAGTTTACTACGATTTTAAAAATTTTTTTCTTATATTTCGTCGACGCTTCAAATGTACTTTTTTCGCGGGCATGACTGTTCTCGACTTTAACTTTGCTTTTCATTTAAACCATTTCCTCTCCAAGTTCTTTGATCATTCTATAAAAACCTCAAATTTTTGTCTCAACAATAACTTTAAATCTTCAATGACTGGCCGCTATGGAGTTTTGAGTCCGCGTAAAGATATCTTTAAAAGACTCTACTACACTCCAAAATATAGGATCATGTTTAGAATTTTTCAATCCAACTTTTCCAGTCAAACAGTTTTCTTTAAACCAAACCGCTAACTTTTTAAAATACTTGCCTTGAGAGCTGGCAATTAATTTTTTGTAGTAAAGTGAAAACAAATGACAAGCTTTTCAGCATGCGAATCTTCACCCTAGAATTAGCGTAATTTCCTTATATTCTAGCGAGTCCTTCATTGGGCGCACGTCTCCAAACGATTTGGCCCTAAGTGCAACAAACAACTTGTATATTCAGCATCGGGGAAATATTACATTGCTGTCGATGATATAGATTGGAATTAAGTGCGGAACAGATAAGAAAAATAGACAATGAAAAAATGCTGGGTACGTCTGCCTAGAGTATTTTCTCATAAGACAGAAGAACTAGAGGCACAAAATCGACCATCGATTAAGCCTTGTATTGTGAGTAGCTGGCGGAAAATCGCTGGAACAACGTCAAAAGTTGCATTCATCACCCGCCAACTCCCTAAAGCTTTTAATGAATATGAAGTACCCGGTATTATATTCACCGTCACCGAAAATGAATTCACTTAGCACAAAAAGTTTATATTCTAAAAAAAATATAGATAAATAAAATATTTTAAAATTTAAATATTTTAGATGGTCTGGGATATTTACGCCTTGTAAATTTTGCGGCCCGCTGACTTTGAACAACTTTAAACTTTTGCACTGGCTTGGAACGAAGGTACAAACGGCTTTCTGGCTTACAGTTCACAACAACTACTCTTATGATTTGCGATATTTGAAGTCCTGAAACCCTGATCATTTCATTCAAATTAGAATTTGCTTTTGTTTTATCTAATTTATGGCTGCTTGGACCGTGGCTTTGTGCCGTAGGTACTTTTTGAATTTGCTGCTGTTGATTTTTTGTTTTTGTTATTACAACACTTTTACATAAAAACAGCTTCCTTTGCGCGGAATGCCAGCAGAATGATTGCTTTTTATTTTTAGAATGCAGATGGGAGGTGTATCAGTCAACAAATAACAAATCATTTCCTTTATTGGATTTTTCAACGTTTACCTCCATTTTGTTTATTGTTAAAAAAATAATAATTTTCACAATGCAGACTTCTTTGCATTTTATTTATAGAACATTTTTACAAGTACGCGATAACAAGAAAAAGAAGGCAAAAAGTGAGCCGTATTACAGATAATGGCACATTTTATGTTGCTTGCAGTTTACCAACTACCAAAAAAATTATCAACCTTGCCACTAAAATGCTCGTTAATCGGCAAGCCGAAATAAAATAATTTTACAGAAAACAAACACAGCGGGAAAAATTGCCGAACATCGAGCTAACGAATACAGAGTAGCCCTATTATTTATGTACAAAAATCTTGGGGAATTTAAATTAGGGTATTTTGAGTTATGGGATTCTGTGTTTCGGGATAATTTGCAAGCAGGGGATTTTGTGTGTGCGCATTACATTTCTGTCGATTTCAAGCCTCTCCCATTTTCTTTGCATAACCTCAAACGCTACAATCCAAACAACATACTACCCAGGAACCTTATTGATTACAAAAACTAAGCTTTTCTTAAGGTTTTAAATTTTCGCTTAATTGTACTCTCCACACCCATAGACCTGCGCGGCAACGACTGCAGCCGTTTCGAACACGAGTAATGGCGGCGAGAAAACTTTGACACTTAACGACGACGGAAATCATGAAAATCCTATAAAAACTTTAGCATATCAGAAAGCATTCAAAAATTTTAAAATTTGAACATAAAATGAATTTGCCAACGCAGATGGTTGGTAGCAAGCGATAACGGACGGAACAAAAGTCCCACACACTCGTGCAGTCAAACAGTCAGACGCACAACATACATACAAAGCTAAAGGGTGCAAATGTAGAAAATAGGAAGTAAAATCAATTGAACTTACCAATTATCGAATGCTGTTGTTGGCATAAGTGGAAGTGGAAGTTGAAGTTGAATAAGTTGGCAAATGTGTTTAGGAAGCGAGGATAGCGGGTTAGAGCGGAATTGTTGACGGAAATGGCAGTTCAATGAGTAGAGGATCTGCATTGGGGAAAATATATGGTTTTGCTGCATTTTTGTTTTTGGCGGTTTTTAGTTTGGAAAGTAATTTTGAAAGGCGAAATGCAGAAGTGCCTCTGTTTGTTTATATAAAATTAGATAAGTGCGTTTGTGGGTGCTGGAGTACCGAAGAGCTGTGGTGAAACTTTGTCTTGCCAGTTATGCGAACACACACAAACGGGCATACACACGCATGCATACATGTATATTATAAATCCAAATACACATTCACACATGCATACACACATACCTATGTATAAATACATGGCATGTATTTGTGTGAATTTATTCAATTTTCCTAATTGCATGAAGAGCTTTGGCTATGTGCACTTGAGTATTTGCCTTCTTTATTTGTGGTTGCTGCAACGAATTTTTATTTAAACTTATTCTACTTAAGCGTGTATTTAACTTGCGCATCAAAAGTCAGTGCAGAGAGTTTTATTTTAAATGAATTCACTGCAAACTGCTGATAACGCAACATCAAACTTTATTTAAGCGCACGATCATCAATGGACGTGAACTCTTGTAATGTAGGGTGGCTCGAAATGGTTTATTTATGTACAATAAAGCAAACTACAATATGTAAGTATATCACCTACTAGGGATGCCAGTTCTGGGGTGAGTGACGGATATGATATGAATCCCTCAACTTAAATTGAAGTACAAGTGAATACAATTTAAGCCATCTATCATCGATGAATCGATAAATTTCAGGATAAATTCCACAACTTTAAAAAATCGTGTAAGATGAATAAACTCTAAACACTTTCCCAAAAAATCGTGCAAAAGAAGCCAATCGTACGCCGAATTGTTAAACTAATATAATTAAATAGAAGATACAATCGCTTAATTTTTTTAGTTCTTCTTTTATGCCTTGATAATAATTACTTTTAGATAACATTAGGGAGAACTAAAGAACTACTGTAAAAAACATGTATCTACAAACACTATCGCTATTAGTCAGAGCATGGAGCGAAATTTCGTTTCTTAAGTCCGAAATTGTAAAAATGTATTTCGCTTATTCTTTCGATTAATTACTAGATTTAACATTAAAATGAATAAAATAAAAATAAATAATTGGCGCGTACACTTCTGTTATTAGAAAAATGTTCTTATTAATTTTGCTTTCACCGAGATTCGAACCAAAGACCTCTCTGTGAATTCCGAATGGTAATCACGCACCAACCCATTCGGCTACGGCGTTACTTTAACGAAATCTGTTTGGTTTTTGAAGTGAAACTTCTTGGGCGTCGATGGACGACCGAGAATGGAGAGTAAAATTTCAAGGCCATGCAACGTTTTGGGAATTTCCGATCCGCGAGAGAGAAAAAAGATATAACGTAGAGGAAAAGGAGAGAGAGAGAGATATACCTTATATATATTTAGTGATGGATTAGTATAACTTGTATAAATATGTATATAACTATGTATGTAGGTATGTGTGTATAAGTGAATACTAAGTGTACTAGGGAGTGAGAAAGAAGCACATCCTTAAGCTTAGGGGGATTATTTGGATAGTACTCGTAATATGTAGTATGTTAGTGTTATTGAGAATATGCAAATTTTTATTTATTTATGTACGTATGTATGTATGTATGCATGTATTGTACTTGCGGGTATCATACAGGGTGGGCCATATAGCGTTTGCTTTTTGAACCACTTATTTTTTTGAGAATGGTAACACAAATGCCATGTTAAATCGGACGCTATACGCTTGAACAAAATTGGGAAATATTGAAAACCTATTTCCAAAGTGGTGAGTCTTCTTCTTCTTCCGCGGTTACAATAAATGGTCAATAAAGCGTGACATACTCAACGAGTTTTAGTTTCCAAAAATTGAAGAGGATGACATGGACGACATTTGATTTCAACAGGACGGTGCAACTTGTCACACTGCCAAAGTTACACTCGAACTTTTGGCTACCGTTTTTGAATTCCGATATCAATTGGCCGTCTCGGAACTATGCCCGTTGGACTATTTTTTGTGGGTAGCCGATAAGGACAAATGCTTTGTGAACCATCCAGAGACGATTGATGCTTTAAAACACAAAAAATTGGGTTGATCGAATGGCCTACTGTAAAGCCAGTCGTGGCAGTCATTTGAACAATATTATTTTCATTCATAAATGACAATGTTCAATCTTCAAAATAAAAAAAAGTTTGAAAAAATATTGATTCGTTTTTTTTTATAGCAGATTCAAAAAGCAAATTTTAGATGGCCCACCCTATATGATGGGAAATTGGGAAATTCAATTGAGTGGTGCGATTTCGAAAACTTCCAATAGATAGTGTTTAGTTGTTGATATGTGTTTATGGATGTGTGGATGTGCAAATGTTGTGAATTTATTTAGATATTGTGAAATTTTCATGCGGAAATTCCCAATATTATAGCCCATTAACGAGGTAGAGAGCGGCCCTCATTTATTTCGAAACGACTTTTTTCGGAATGGTGTTGTCAAAAACGAAAAAAAAAATATTCAACCGAATCGTCTGAAATTTTAATATGTTGTTCACAACATCAATGGCTATCGCCCGTACTAAGATCATATTATTATTTCATTTTCTTACCGACCGGTTACTGATCCGACGCAATCTACTGTTCAACAATCAAGCTATCCATTCAGGGAAAATCTCGAAGCTGAAGGTTGTAAAGTGCTTGAACTATGCATGGGAATCTGTGAATAGCCCCATCCCCCAATTTCTTAAGTAAAGTTAAGTTAGATAGACTACTTCGAGGTTTGCACTCACGTTCTTTTATGCCCTCATCTCATCCCAGTACCTCAACCCGACCCAATTCTCTTATTATACTCAGGATAGAGCTTGGTTGGATTGAGCGTATGTGCCTTCCTTCTGACTGTCAATAAGGATTTCGAATGGCGTAGTCCCATAGTTTGGTGCCAACCAACCTCCCTTAGCCTTAGCTCTTCGCTCCTAAGCTCCTACTTGATGGTGTGTTGTCCCAAAGCAAGGAATGGCTCGGATTTTATTAATGGGGAGGCCGCAGCCTCTTTCGCCAATGTACCCGCTACTTCTTTCCCAGTTATAGACCTATGTCCTGGGACTTAAATTAACCGGATGTGTTTGAGCGTTCTTCAAGTTTGTGCGATTCAGTTTCTCGATACTTTCAAGGACCTGTGAGAATGATAGAGCCTTGAGTGCCGCCTTTTCGCTCAAAGTGGTAATTCGCTCTTTCCGGAAGTTTCTGTCCAAATTTATCTCTGCACATAGACTGATTGCTGATGAACGCTTGGTTTTGGGGCCATATATTCCAGCGCCTATGCCTTCTAGTTAAGTTAAGTTAATATACTCGTACGTCTTCCCTAAATGCGTATAAGCGTCCAGAAAAAGTAAAACAATATTATATTTTGGACTTTTGGTTTTTTTCAATTAGTTCGACGTATTATTTTTTTATAAAAAGCGCCGAAAAATTCATTTTATTTTTTAACCAGTAAGTATGAATTTATCCCACTGTTGAGACTACACAAGCCAGCATACCTATATTGCGGTCCCGCTGCTAGGCTTTCCATTAATTGGACAAAATTTGTTATCAGGCTAGCATTATTTTAGTGCTTTGTTTAACTTTTTTGTTTACAAACAACTCTTTCCTTGTTATTTGCTTTCAATTAACTTCCATATTTACCTTAACATAACTTAACTTTTAATTTTTTTGTTCACAAAAGCTGGCCATTTCGACATATTCCTCTCAGTTCTCTCCCACAGCTCATTTCAAATTACTTCATGTTAAGCAGTCACCATTTTTTTTACTAACAACTTTTCCCCCTTTTTCAATTATTTTCTTAATCTTACTTCTCATTTTTTTGTGCTCTCTATGATCTCATCTCAAATTACGTCATGGAAAGTTACTTTTAAATTTTCGCTTTCTATATTCTATCATTAATGGGCCCACCCTAATGTGAATAAATTTTTGCACAAATACGTCTGCATTATTTGAATATATATTCCTAGAAACTTTGTGATACTACAAAGTAAGTACATATGTATACGTACATACGAGTACATATATTGCTACAATTTCTCTTCCATTATTCATATCGCTTTTATTCAAAAAAGTACTAATGGAAGCGCAACTTTTAAATTACTTGCACTTAGGATGAAAAAATAAGGCATATAAAGAATGTATGAAAAGCTCTAGAGCTAAAAAAACTTTTTATACACACTTATAGTTGTTCTAATTATAGGGTTTTTCAATAGGGACCCACCGATACTTGCGTGGAGCTCAATCGGAGAAATTTTAGAGCATCAAATGATCAACCGACTTCGGCACTCGTCAGTGATTTTTCGAGATCAAATATCAAAGCAGAGGAAGATTAAGCAAGGTGTACCGCAGGGTGGTGTCCTTTCTCCCTTGCTTTTTAACTTCTACATCTCGAAGCTCCCCCAACCACCAGCGGGAGTTTCCCTGATCTCATACGCTGACGATTGCACGATAATGGTGTCGGGCAATGACATCGATGGCCTGTGTTCCAAAGTGAACAATTACCTCACCGACCTTTCTCGCTTTTTCACGGCGAGGAATCTCCAACTCTCCCCCACCACGTCCACGGCGACCCTCGTCACCACCTGGACAAAGGAGGTCAAGCTGTCCCTTAAGGTAAAAGTCGACGACACACCAATTCCGACAGTAAATAACCCCAAAATTTTGGGTGTAACCTTTGACAGCTTGCTCTCCTTCTCTGCGCATACAACCGCAATTGCCACTAAAGTCCAAAATCGCAACAAGGTCCTCAAATCGCTGGCCGGCAGCACTTGGGGCAAAGACAAAGAACTGTTGCTTTCGACATTTAAGGCAATTGGCCGGCCGGTACTAAACTATGCTGCGCCTGTCTGGTCGCCTGTCTGGTCGCCTGGAACTAGTGATTCGCAGTGGACAAAGCTACAGACATGTCAAAATACCGCCATTCGGACAGCGACCGGGTGCCTCCTGATGTCACCCATCCAACATCTTCACAACGAGGCACAAATGCTCACAGTAGCGGAGCACAACAAACTGCTCAGCAAGCAGTTCCTGCTGGGATGTTACCGCAGGTTTCACCCCTGCAGACACCTGCTTGAGCTTGAGCCGCCTCCCAGGCACGTCAGGAGACACCTCCTAGACTACGCTGACGAAATCCAGGACAAAACTGACCGAAACCTACTGGACCGGACAGTATTTAGACAGTTAATAAACGACATTCACCGGGAGACCGTTACCACCTTCATGAACTCCCGTCCTGTGAATGCCGTAATCGGAGTCCAACCACCACCTATCGCAGATGAAGAGCTCCAGCTTGCCCGTGAGACTCGTGTAACATTGGCACAATTACGTTCTGGATACTGTAGCAGGTTAAACTCCTACATATCCAGAATCGACCCCGACATACCAAACACATGTCCGGCATGTGAAGGTACCCCGCACGACACTAACCACCTCTTCACATGTCCCCTCAAACCGACTCATCTAACCCCCCTCTCCCTCTGGACCCAACCTGTCGAAACAGCATGTTTCCTGGGCCTACCCTTAGATGAGCTAGACGAAGACGACCGATGATATACTTACACAGACAGGGCTACCTATGCTGTTAAAACAACAACAATCAACCGACTTCACTTCTGGAATGAATTTTGTGTCAACTGCTTTGGTTTAATTTGAACAGAAATACAGCCCAATATAAGCGGGCGCGAAACGGTTAATAACTTCGCTGAAACTCACCTTAAAGCTTCGACAAGGATTTTACTTAATGTGATGTCATAATATTTAACTCACCCACGCACATGCAAATAGAGATAAAAATAGACCTCCAGGGAAAACCTCAACTAGTGAAATAAATTTCTGATTAAAAACTTGTCCGAACCCTTTCATAACTCAGTCCACTAGCTGCTTACATATATTAAAAAGGTGAAGGAACGTGAACTAGCCGTGGTACTCACTTTCATAGAAGCATACAAATTTAGTACCAGTAGATTTTCATGGAAATGAATTTCTTTTGTACCCACTCAGCCAGCAGAGAAAGTGAAAAAATGCATGCATACAATGTCCTTGGCTGCACCGCATACTTATTTCATCAATACCTCGTTGTATTATAGTGAGCTTGGCGCCTTATACACAAGTACCTACACATACTTATATACGCCCACTAACATATGAGTACATGACAACTATTTCCCCTTGCTTTTTCGCTATTCCGCTTTTCTTTCTTCACCTCATCGTTTTGTCCATCAGCAGTGTGCAAAAATGCGCCAGCCCTACATCACAGACGCTCATCAACACCTACTTTTTCTTGCTAGTGTTGGTCCGTGTGGCATGTTGATGACCAAACGGAGCAGAGAAATTAAGTAATTTTGTTGCATACCTCGTGACAGCGCGCCAGTGCAAGTAATTTTCATTTCAATGTATGCGTTGGCACTGGCGCTATGTTGTCACAGTGAAAACGGTACGCCGTCGGCGCCCCAAATGTGCTGCAATGTTACAGACCAGTGCGTGGCATGCAACAGCATTGACCCTTACATCAGTCAGCCAATCAACCAACCGAGCAAACACGCCGTGTGGCATGGCAAGCAGACGTGTGCAAAGATGAACTTGCGGCCAGATGGTGACTGGAAGTGGTAAATGTTCGCCGCGCTGCTTTGTGGTTGTAATAAAGAGATGTTTATGCCTTTGCCAGCTGGCGATTCCCTTTTTCATTAAACTTCAGTGTTTTCATTAATTTCTCTTTGCCATTTTTTTTTACCAGCTCATACTTGGAGCTGCGAAAAAAAAAATGAATGCTAAATGAGTGCTTAAAGTTAACCCCACTTTCAAGTGAACGGCAGTAAATCAAAGAAATATTAAATCATCTTCCCACGCCCGTATGCACAGCCGACCAGTGTTTCAGATTTTTTCCTGCAGCCACCAGCAACCTGTCAATTAACGGCTGCCAAGTAATGTTCAAAAATTCCGTAAATGTAAATTAAATTCCTTCTTAATCAACTTTGCTGTCAATCCGGTGTGACGCGGCAGATCCAACAACGGATGGCATTCCATTATGCTCAAGAGCACTCGAAATCGTTCACGAGAAGCGTGGCTTCGTTTTAAGAGAAATTACGTAATACATTTTGGATGTTGTAAGTGGAAGGCGTATGCCTTTAAATTGGATACCCTCGATTGTGCTAAATTCCATTTACAGTACGAATATGACGAGTAAGGTAATTATAAAAACAGTTATTTAAAAATGGAGGTTCTGAATGAAAATGGCGAATCGTGAAAGTGTAGTCTTAGTGTTATGTTAGAAAAAAAGAACAAAATATAATAAAAAGGACACATTTTTGTTTTAACGGTTTACTTATAAAACTACTATTTTCATTGCACTAGTTTAAATGACATTTTGAGAATTGAATTTACTATAGACATAGGTAAAATGTATTTAACCTCCAGACTTTTCTGGCCAAATTTTTCCGACTTTGGTCGTGAATTTAAATATTTCCATTATAGCTAACGACTTGAACTTGCAGGTAACTTCCTAATATGTAATTTCCTATCGATTAGTGAATATAACCATTTAAAAAGGATCCACGAACAGAACGAAAAGCGCCCAGTCCCGGGTGCCGAATGGAAGATTTTAAAAAAGGTATCCAACGGCTAAAAAAAGTGAATACATTTTACAGCGCTACCATAAGATATATACTATAATGTCAAATTAAAAAGAAGAAACAAAAAAAAAAAGTTATCCATTTGAAAAATATTTTCTTTCAAATTAGACAATATAATTAGTCCCTTACAAGAGAACCGTACTGAGAGAGTTTTATGATGAAAACAGTGAACGACGTAAACGCTGTCCCCTGTCAGCTACTCCGATCAAACTAATGGGAACCCCATGTAAATGAAAAATTACTTCCTTCCGTATCGTAGTATCATAGATTTTATCTCAGGATTTTTAAAAATTCCCGTATAACCCTGTCAGCTGATTGCTCTCTCACCACACAGTGTTGCCAAGCAGTAAATTTCGAAATTATTTACAAAATAAACTTAGAAATATTATAACTTTTATTAAAAAAAGTTAAAAACAATGTTGAATAATTTTAGTTATAGATAAATGAACGGTTTGCATTTGTTGGACCTTGGTTGACTTTTGGTTTATTAAACAAAGAAAAATTGTAACTGATAACGCGGATGTGTGAAAAAGTGTGTAAGCACAAATATCAATGGCAACATTGTGTAGATACAGCCAAACACATACACACACACAAACCGATGTATTATGTAAATATGTAACTAAAAGAACGCAGTTGATCTGTACGGGATGAGTTTTGCTCAATTTTGTGCTCATTACGGGCTGCGGTAAGGGACTGCGTACGTCGTTCACTGTTTTCAGCATTAGAAGCACATTAGAATGCTCCAAGAATGATAGAATACACGATGGTGCCTTCCGAATTCGCCGCGTCGTACGAGTCCATCGATAAACAAACAAAAGGAGGGGGATTTCTTGTTTGTACAGCAGAAGAGTAGGCAAAAGCAGTGGAAACAACCAAACACGAGAAATTATACGCACCCACAGACACTCGCTTGCCACGGCGTCCTCTGCATAAAAACGCAAACTAACTGCATTTGGATTTTTTATATTAATTTGTGCACTTCATTCTCATTAGTTTGATTAGTTTAAATCTCACAAATCACAATATTATATTACTTGTAATTTCTTATTCTTCTGTTTGTTTTGTTCGTTTGTTTTGTATTGCGAGCTGAGCTGATGTCCGACCTGTCAAAAGCGTGAAAAATAAAGTAACTGTTTTTTAATGGCGCCACCTTAGATACTCGCCTTGACTATATCACCTTTAATGAATTCGCCTTGGACAAAATACACATAATTGCTTTGCCCAAAATCTGGCAACACAGAAAATGTCATAGAATTTAAATTGTACGTACGCTTTTAAAAAGGAGAAAACGTTAGCTTAGAAGAAAATTTCATTTAATAATATTTAACAAAGTCGGTGTTTTAAAGACGTTCCGTAATCATTTTGTAATGTCGTCGGAGTGGTGTACATGTTTTGATGACACAACATCCGAGCAAAACCCATGTAATTGCATTGAAAAACCACAGGAATGCGTTTGCGTAGAACCCCCTAAGGCGTCGGCTGCGGCGGCGGCGGCGGATGCAGCTGAAGAAAGCATCCGTTTCGAAATAGATGAGGAAAGTTATGGTCGCGTCTTTGGCGTTTCCGGTCCCGGTAAACTTTGCATTTGCTGAACAATTATTTATATACTGCAGTACTTTTCATTTATTTATAACTTCCGTAATAATTAGTTGTTACCGCTGAGAATATGGCTGGCTCTGCCATGTACGAATTGGTGCGTGTCGGTTACTTTGAACTTGTGGGCGAAATCATTCGACTTGAAGGAGATATGGCCACAATTCAAGTGTATGAAGAAACTTCTGGTGTCACTGTTGGTGACCCTGTATTGAAGACGGGCAAGCCCCTTTCGGTGGAATTGGGTCCAGGTATAATGGGGAGTATCTTCGATGGAATACAACGTCCGCTACGTAGCATAAACGAACTCACAAACTCCATTTATATACCGAAAGGCATAAATGTTAAGAGTTTATCGCGTGACATAGGCTGGCAGTTCGAGCCAGGAAAGATTTCCGAGGGATCGCATGTTACTGGTGGTGATATTCTTGGAGTCGTACAAGAAAACACCCTGGTGAAACATAAGATACTTTTGAATCCACGTGAAAAAGGTACTGTGCTATTTATAGCACCCCCTGGTCAATACACTGTGGAAGATATTGTACTAGAAACGGAATTCGATGATATTGTAACCGAGCACACCATGTTACAAGTATGGCCCGTGCGTCAACCTCGTCCTGTTGTTGAAAAGCTGCCAGCCAATCATCCATTGTTAACCGGACAACGTGTATTGGACTCGCTGTTCCCATGCGTCTTGGGTGGCACCACTGCCATACCGGGGGCGTTTGGATGTGGCAAAACCGTTATTTCGCAGGTGAGAGTTTCACCAAAAATTTTACTTGAATTGCTTGCGGTTTGAATTCATTCCTTGAGTCCTGTTTTTCTTGCTATTTTAACTAAACCTACAGTTAAATTAAGTTCAAACACTAAATGTTGCAACGTTCAACTCTGTTTAAAAATTCACCTCAGTTAAGCTAGTACTGAAAATCGGGCCCTTAAAAATGTTTTACTTTAATAAATAAAAAAAAGTAAATAAAATAAAAATAAAACAATTAAATAAAAAAACAAAATTCAAACAAAAAAAAAACATTAAAATTAAAAAAAAAATTAATATAATAAAATTAAAATAAATATTTTAATTTTTTTTCAAGTTTTTTTTTAAATTAAAAAAAAAATTGATTTCTATTAATTTCTTTTTTTCTATTTCTATTTAAAAAATTGTTTTTTTTAATTTTTGCTTTTATTTTTTTTTTTTTTTTTAATTTTCACTCAGTCATATTGCTAGCTTTTTTGAAAACTTGCATTTTCATGTCCTTCTAGGCATTATCCAAATACTCCAACTCTGACGTCATTGTTTATGTTGGTTGTGGCGAGCGTGGCAACGAGATGTCTGAAGTATTGCGCGATTTCCCCGAATTGTCTGTTGAAATTGACGGTGTCACCGAGTCCATCATGAAGCGTACCACTCTGGTGGCCAACACCTCCAACATGCCTGTCGCTGCTCGTGAAGCCTCCATTTACACCGGTATCACACTATCCGAATACTTCCGTGATATGGGTTACAACGTATCTATGATGGCTGATTCCACCTCCCGTTGGGCCGAAGCTCTTCGTGAAATTTCTGGTCGTTTGGCTGAAATGCCTGCCGATTCTGGTTACCCCGCCTACTTGGGTGCTCGTCTCGCCTCCTTCTACGAACGTGCTGGTCGTGTCAAAGCTTTGGGTAACCCCGAACGTGAGGGCTCCGTTTCTATTGTCGGTGCTGTATCGCCACCCGGTGGTGATTTCTCCGATCCGGTTACCTCTGCCACGCTGAGTATTGTACAGGTGTTCTGGGGCTTGGACAAGAAGTTGGCACAACGCAAGCACTTTCCGTCAGTGAATTGGTTAATCTCATACTCGAAATATATGCGTGCGCTAGACGAATATTACGAGGAAAATTTTCCTGAGTTTGTTGCTTTACGCGTAAAGGTAAAGGAGATATTGCAGGAGGAGGAGGATTTGTCGGAAATCGTCCAGCTGGTAGGCAAAGCATCACTGGCCGAAACGGACAAAGTGACACTGGAGGTGGCAAAGCTAATTAAAGACGATTTCCTGCAACAGAATTCATATTCAGAATATGACCGTTTTTGCCCTTTCTACAAGACGGTGGGCATGCTGCACAATATAATCACTTTCTACGACCAGTCGCGCAATGCAATCGAAATAACAGCATCGGATGAGAATCGGGTTACATGGACCGAAATACGTCAGGAAATGGGAAATATACTGTACGAGCTGTCGTCAATGAAATTTAAGGTAATTGCGATTTACCTTTCGTTGAATATCAAAGTAAAGAATTTTATTAATTGGTTAGGACGCACACAAAGATGGTGAACGCAGAATTAGGCGTGAATATAAAAAATTGAACGATGAAATAAATTTGGCATTTAACCGGCTATTGGAATGAATTGATTCAGTAGACCTCGTTAAATTTACTGCATTACATGTTTTAATTTTTATCAATTATTTATTGTTCCATCTACTAATTTCAAATAGCGTTTGATTATAAATTTATTTGCAATCAAAATACACGCAAAACCTTCTGACGGCGTTTAATAAATCAAAACTAATTTTTCTAAATATTTAATTACAATAACATAAATGAAAAAAAAAAAACTGTTACTGTTGTGGCGCTCACAATAAAAGCAGTGCGACATATTACAAAGTTTGACTTTATTTTTTTGCTCTCAAAGTTTCATCAAAATTTCAAACTTTTTAGTCAGAATTTTTAGAAATAAATTTACACTTCAGCTGAAAGCCTCCGTTGCTAGCGCTGCATTATATTTTTGTTTATTTAACAATTTTAATGTTATTAAAGCTTTTAAAATTAAAAAAAAATTAAATAAAAAATTGTACTTACGAAAAAAAGCCGATTTGAGGTTCACCAATTGAGGTAATATGTTTAGTATTTGACTACTACGGGATCGTTAGAAATTTTCTCTTGCGACAAGGCTGTTAATCCAACAACAACTAAAATAATATGTGTTTTTTTGAGGATTACACTTGCGTGCGCAACTGCGTCAATTGGCTAAAATCGATATTTGTTGATTTGTATCGAAAGAGATACGTTTATACTTGTTTTATTGCTTTATTAGTGTATGCATTAATAAAATTTTAGAAATTTATTGAGAAAACAACGTAACCCTAACCTAACCATGAGATCCTCGTACTTTTATGACAGATTCACCATCATCTTTGATGAAATTTCATTTTCTTTTTCTCTCAAAGAGAAAAATATCAAAAAAGTACATGAACGCAAAACCAATTACATTTTTGGCAAAAAAATTCACAAAAAAAAATACCAGTCTAACGGTTAGACGCGATAGAAGTGAAACCTTCCGTAAAACAAACTGAGAGAGAATAAGACGAAAGCAGCATTAGGAGCGGGATAATTATAGGTTCATTATAATATTGCTATAAAGTTCATATTTTATTTTCTTCATTTTATTATTATTCATCCTCAATGTTTTCAATTTCAACAAATGATACGAGTGGCTTATGATAGCTAAAATATGATACAAATGCTTTGGTTTCGATGTTGTCAACATGTCTTTGAAATACCGCGTCAATGGTTGTTTTTGATCGTGTTGTCGATTCAGTGCGATTGTTACACATTTTTAAATTGAATGTTGTATTGAGAACGTCAATTAAAGGAACCGCTGTGTCCAATGCAAAATTTACGTTAAAATCGCCACTTAAAATCATTGGAACTTTATTGTAGTCTTTTCTAAGTATCCGCGATACTTCTGGTGTATACTTTATTAAATTTTCGTGAATGAATTCCGTGATGCTATTTATTGATTTTTTTTCTGTCGATATTCACGACACTTTTCTGCATTATTTTTCGGCATAATTGCGGTAAATATTTAAAAATGAAAATATTTACGAATATAAAAATACACACGCGGTTGCTATTATGAGCGTCCCCAGCAAAACCTGCGTGACCGAAACTCTAACACAATTACATTTTTTTGAATGTTACAAACACATATGCACGCAGGTTTTGCTGGGGCGTGACCGAAACTCTAACACAATTACACATATGCACTCGTATTTGTTTGAAAATCGACTTTTCTTTTGGTTCTCCGTCACCTTTGGAAAATGTGTAAACAGTAAGCAAACTATATTCATATATTTTTCCTCATTTTTGCATCAGTAAAATTAAACAAACGCCGTAGCCGAATGGCTTGGTGCGTGACTACTATTCAGAATTCACAGAGAGAACGTCAGTTCGAATCTCGGTGAAAACACCAAAATTAAGGAAAACTATTTTTCTAATAGCGCTCACCCCTCAGCAGGCAATGGCAAAACACCGAGTGTATTTCTGCCATGAAAAAAAGCTCCTCATAAACATTTCATAAAATAAAATAAAATAACTGTATAAAAAAAATTTTTTTCTTGTGATTCGAACCAAGGATTTTGGATCGGAAGCTCACATTGCTAGCCGCTCGGCTATCGCGCCATGCTGTCGGCGCTGGCCTAAAAGTTATTTAGTTCGTCGCTACGTGTATATGTAATATTCGTAGCCAAGAGTGTCGCTTTTTTCGTTTCACTTTTTCTCAAATCACTCCCAACGATTCTAAAAAAGTTTTCACTTCAAAAAGAAGTGCGTGTAGCGTAGTACACAAAACAGAAGTGAAACTTTCAAGGCAGACAAAGAAAGAGGAAGAGACCCGAGAGAGAGAGAGAGAGAAAGAATATTTATCTAAATAAATTCACAACATTTGCAGAGAATACAAATAGACAAAATTTACACAAAGCGGAGTAGGGTCGACGGGTGTAGGTAAATGCCGGACACAACCCGTGGCAACAAGTGCCCCGAGCGTTTATCACCCGCACAAACATAGCGATTCCAGAACCGCAGCAACGGCACAAATTATCGCAAGGCAATACCAATAAATCCGACGCCGGAATGGATAGCACTTTTTAGTACGCACAAGCACTAGCCAAGGAAACGGAAATAAGCGCCAAAAAGTAGGCACCAAAACAAAACGCCACAAAATTGAGACCATAAAACGCCCCAAACAGTAGGCACCAAAAATATATTTCCTACAAATTAGCAACCACAAAGAAAAACTCAAGAAAAATAGCCTAAAGTGTATCTAAGATATATATAAGGTATAGCTCTCTCTCTCCTTTTCCTCTCCGTTACATCTGTTTTCTCTCGCGGAACGAAAATGTCCAAAACGTTGCATGGCCTTGAAATTTTACTCTCCATTCTTGCTCATCCATTAACCCCTAAGAAGTTTCACTTCAAAAATTCTTCCAACACCGGAGTTTGTTATTGCCACTGGACCGTTTCTCCCTACAATCGGTTGTTCTACGCAGCATTCGATCGAAAAATCGAAATGTTTGAAAAAAAAAAATCCTTCGATCAGGCACGAGTTTTTTATGTTTTTCAAAAGAAAAATACATTTTATTGAAATCTAACAAGCGATTTTTAAGTTACAGTGATCACTAGTTCAAAAAACATAGTTTTTTATTTAAAATTGCTTGCAGCTGCTGCTAGCTACTTGCTCTCGAACGTTCTAGAGCGCCCTTTGTTAATTGTTGAATAACTCGAAAGGTATTTGTCGGATTCACTTCAAATTTTCACAAAATATTTTTAAGATATTATAAAAATAAATAAAAAATATTTGTGGTGTGCCGACTCCGAACGGCAGAGGTTTGCCATTGCCTGCCGAGGGGCGACCGCTATTAGAAAAATGTTTTTATTAATTTGCCTTTCACCGAGATTCGAACTAACGACCTCTCTGTGAATTCCGAATGGTAATCACGCACCAACCCATTCGGCTACGGCGTTATACTTTATGAAAATGCAAAAATCAAATTTTTGGCAAATTCTGACTATCACCCCTTAAGTATACTTAGGTTGCGGAGGCATGCGGAGCAATTTCTGCTTGCACTTTACTGTATCAAAATTGAGTGAGCTATAAAATTGCCTACTTGAAAATGTTCAAAAATGTTGAGTAAAAAGTTTGAAGTTTTGAAGAAAATTTACCGAATTTAAACAAATTTTATACAAAATTCGAAACTAGGCTTTATATGCTTCTTGTTGTAGTATGGACTATATTTTTACAAAAAAAGAAAATTTAAATTACAAAATAAATAATAATGAGGTGTTCACTTTCTTATGGCGCTGACTGTATATGTATATACATATGTAGTTAGTTTCCGGTTGAAATGAAGCCAAACTCTGCCAGCGGAAAGCGTGATTGGAATACAGTAAGAATAATAATATCAACACCCAATGAGTTTGAAAATAAACCCTTTTTGTTTGCTTTTACCGCAGCGCAGTTAAATGCTTTGAGCGCTGACATGAATTTACAATTTTTGCATAGAATTGACAAAAAATAATAATGAAGAATAACTACGAATGTCCAAAGCGCCTTTTGAGTGCTTTAGTGTGCAGGCCATTTAATAGCCACCCAGACACTTATCCACATAATTTGCAATTCAGCGCTTTTGCTGCTTTCTAGAATAGCCAAAGAGCGCTCTCTCTTTTACTGCCCACCAAATGATCTCGACTAGCTTAGACTTTACACTGTTATCCACTTGTTATCCCATGGCTAACAAATACATCCTTCAGTTGTAGCTGATAGTTTTTTCCGCTGGCTCTGCCTTTCAGCACCTCGTCAACCCACTTTACGGTTTTATTCACACGACCGTCACCAGAAGTGAAGCCTTGGCAGGTTTATTACGCTATCAAAATCAAGCGCGCAACTGGCCACATACTGCGCTTTTCATCACATGTGCAGATTTTCATGTTGAAATGAAATTTTCTTTGTTGACGCGCGCATTTTATTTTTATTGTGGCCATTTTATGTGGACGGTCAACCAACAACAATAATGACGCATATACCTATGTATGTGTGTATATAAACATATATATGTACATACATACATTGTTGGCGACGTGTCATGTTTAGCAAAGTGGAACGCCACAAGCACTCACTTCACCTGCTGCGTCGCATTTGTGGCAGGAGACCGAAATTTATTGTTGGCTCACAATGTGGCGAGTTTATATGTTTTTAATATTTTAGCACTTTCGAGTCATAAATTGTGAAGTTTCCGCTACTTGCGATTTTGTTTTTGTTTTTTACTTGTAATATGCAACAACACGCGTAAGCATAGCTTTCCGCGCGCAGTTAACTTCCACTTTTTACAAGGTTTGATGCATAACGAATGATATTGAAGTTTTACAACTTTTGAGGAAATGCGAAACAGATTTGTTACACAGAGAGTTGCTGTTCCCATAAGTAACAAACTAAAAGTGATGAACTTCTAGAAAAAATTTAAAGTTCTAATTCAAAAAATATTTAACGAAGGAATGTGGCATGTAAACATGCAAGAAAATATAAAAATGAAATATACAGCCATGGTCATATAAATATCACATTTAGACTTTGGATGGCTCGCATAGCATTTGTCCTTAACGGCTTCCACAAAAAATAGTCCAACGGGCTTAAATCACAGCTCCGAGACGGCCAATTGATATCGGAATTCAAAAACGGTAGCCAAAAGTTCGAGTGTAACTTTGGCAGTGTGACAAGTTGCACCGCCCAGTTGAAACCAAATGTCGTCCATGTCATCCTCTTCAATTTTCGGAAACAAAAACTCGTTGAGCAGTCACGGTAACGCTCGCCATTTACTGTAACCGCGGAAGAAGATGGAGACTCACCACTTTGGAAATAGGATTTGAATATTTCCCAATTTTGTTCAAGCGTATAGCGTCCCATTTCATAAAAGTCAAGCCTTTAAGTAAATTATGAACACATTTGACATGTCAGTTGTGTTACCATTCTCAAAAAAGTAGGTGGTTCAAAAAGCAAACGCTATATGGCCCACCCTGTATATCCATCGTTTTTGATTACTTCTTCAAGCCGTCACTTCATGCTTTCTACAAGCTTGTGGCATCTTTCCTTTGGAATCGAGTACGAAGCCTCCTCAACTGCGGCCCACAAATCATCAAAATTTTAAAAATTTTTGTTAGCGATTTTGACCTTAACGTCATTCCACAAATTTTCTATGCGATTGAGATCAGGGCTTTGCGCCGGCTAATCCAACACATTATTTTTTTCTCTTCTGAGACATCACTGCAAGTATGCTTTGGATCATTGTACTGCATAAATTCCAATTTAATGGCATAAACTCAAACACAAACGGCTCCATTTTATTCTGGAGCATATCCGGATACTGAAATCTATTCATTTTGGCAATCACGTGAATAATCGGCCCAACACCATGCCAGGAAAAAGCTCCCCAAACCATCATGCTTCCGCCGCCGTGTTTAATCGTTTTTTTGTGACCCTAGGACTTAGCGCTTGATTTTTTGGACGACGTACAATACTTTTCCCATCTGGCCCCATCCTATTTATTTTGGTTTCGTCGGTCCAAAGTACGTTTTTCCACACCTGAATAGATTTGTCTTTGTGGGCTTTTGCAAAAGGCAAGTCGGTGTTTGATATGTCTTTTTGAGAGGAGTGGTTTTTTTCGCTTATGCGGCCAAACAACTGGGCTTCGTTAAGTCGCCTTCCTACAAGCTTTCTGGACACCTGTAGACCAGATTCTTGGTTTATTTCAAGCATTATTTGCCGTGCCGACTTAAAAGGATCTGCTTTGCTGTTGCGTTTTATCGCTCTATCCACATTATCAACAGTTTTTCTATGCTTTGGTTTTCTTTCCGTTTGTTGCTTAGATCGGATGAATCTTTCTTAACTAAATTAAGAGCATTACAAACCATTTTCCGAGAGCACATCATCATTTTAGCTATTGCCGTTTTGAATCATACGGAATATAAGAGCTCTTTTCTCCGGCGTGCAATGTTTTCCACGTCCCATTTTTAGTTTAATTAGTAAAGTTTTACTCTCCGCTGCACAAGTTAAAATGTGCTATTTTTGTGTCCACTTCAAAACAGCATTAAGCATAAATAAAATATGTAGAACGCAAAAAATTCCATCGAAAAAAAAAAACGGTGAATTCCTCGCATAAATGCATGCTTAATAACGGTAATAAACGTAAAGAAACCAATTTATTTGATCAAAGCAGAGTTCGTACTAAAAACTTCACTTAGCATATAAGGTTCACATTTGTGCTACTTATCAGTCTATGGCTGTCGATAATGGATATGAACTGCATCTACATCTATACTAATATTATAAAGAGGAAAACTTTGTTTGTTTGTTTGTTTGTAACGAATAGGCTCAAAAACTACTGGACCGATTTTAAAAATTCTTTCACCATTCGAAAACTACATTATCCAAGAGTAACATAGATTACATTTTATTTTGGAAAAAAATAGGGTTCCGTAAGATATTTGGATTTTTCGGACACAAACTGAAAAAAATCTTATATATAAAATAAAGTCAACTTTTTGTGTGTGTTCGCTAACCGGCCGTGTCTGCACCGAATTAAACCAAACTTACACACATTGTTAAGGAGGTATTGAAGATGGTTTCCGTATAGTTTGGATACCTATTGGTGGATAGGGCTCGAGATATAGGTCAAAACGTGGACCCGGGTAACCTTCGGATGTGTATGTGTAATATGGGTATCAAATGGAAGCTGTTGGTGAATGCTTTAGTTCAGAGTATTTTTCATGCCGCTCCGTGACTAGGGTCTCGAGATAGAGACCAAAACGTGGACCCTAGAATGTGTTTGTACAATATGGATATCAAATTGAAGCTGTTGGTGAATGCTTTAGTACAGAGTATTTTTCATGCCGCTCCGTGACTGGGGTCTCGAGATATAGGTCAAAACGTGGACCCGGGTAACCTTTGGTTGTGTATGTACAATATGGGTATCAAATGAAAGCTGTTGATAAGTGCTTTAATACGGGGTAATTTTCATACCTATTGATGACTAGGGCCTCGAAATATATGCCTAAACGTGGACCCGCCGTGTCTTTGCACCGAATTAAACCAAACTTATGCACGTTATTAAGTAAGTATTGAAAATGGGTTTCGTAAAGTTTGGTTGTAATTCGGAGCAGTGGCAACGGGTACAGCGTTCTTTTGAGCCAGCCATAATGTCGCTTACTTTTTTAACGCTTGGGGCTGAACTGAACTGTCAAATTGACAGTGTGAGTTACAATGTGTCAATATTTCTTTCTGATTTGGATGCCATAAGGAAAAAACGTAAGTGCAACATGTAAAAATTGTTTGTGAATTTTTTTGGAGTGGATTTTGGAACAGTGAATAATTTCTTACGAAATTTGAAAATTTAATGTGAAATCCGAATGAAATTATGTGTTCGTGGAAAAAACAATTTTTTTCGTTTTTTTTTTTTGAAAAATATAAATGGATAATGGTTAAAAAAGCTCCAATGCTTAATAAAACATATAAATTGAAACGAAAAATTCATGGATGATCAGGAAAAGAGACGATTGTTTATTCATATGCGTTGATTTGAAATTTAAAAACAATCTTCTTTTTTCCTGATTTTCAATTTAAATTTTATATTTACTCAAAAACAAATAGAAAAACAAAAAATATTGTTTATGCCAAAGCGCTTGAATAAAGAATAAAGAAATAAATAATATGAAAACCATATATTTTCTGTTCTAAACCATATCTATTCTATTTTAGTGTGCCCAGCGAAGGGGGCCGGGTTTGCTAGTACATACTACAGTTAGTAACATAAATAAGTATATAGGAGCCTGATTTATGGAATTGTTTGACGCTAACGCTTTCCTTAATATGTAATCAAAATATTTTACAAATGGTAATTGTGTACTGGGATCAGCTTTCATATGCGCCTTAATTTAGCTGTAAATTTTAGGTACCGTTATCCACGCTTTGCTCTGCCTTTGATGCCAGCGAAATTTATGTCAAAAAAGTTAGTATACAGCAAACGATTGTTCAGTTAGCATAACATTTATTTTTACGTATTGATTAAAAAAGTGAATGCTATTAAAAGGAAATAATTAAAGTGAGTATAAAAATTTAAGAAAGTACGTTTTGTATTAATTTTTGCGACATTTTTAGTAATGGCATCAAGAGGAAAAGAACTTTCTGATGATTTAAAAAAACTGATGATAAAATATCACAAGGAACATAAATCATTGCGAGAAATCGGTCGTTTGATAGATCGAAGTTTTGCTACAGTTCAAAATATAAATATTATGAATAAATATAAAAGTGCGGGAAGCACCACTAATAAGAGCGTTGTAGGCGTTCGCCGCTCTTAAGCCCCAGAGAAAAAAGCTTAGTCGTACGGAAAATCAGGACAAACCCCAAAATAAGTGCCCCCAAATTGAAATCTGAAGTTAAAAATGAGCCTGGAAAACAATTTAGTACCCAAACTATGCGCCGGGTTTTGCATAGTGCTAGTTATCATGGGCGCAATGTTAGGAAAAAGCCCTTCGTGAGTAGTGTCAATCGGAGTAAACGGATTTCATTCGCAAAAGATCATGAAAAATATGACCAAACGTTTTGGAGCCAAGTCATATTTTCTGATGAGTGTAAGTTCAGTATCTGTGGATCTGATGACCGTGAAAAAGTTTGGAGAAAAGTTAACGTGGATTGGGATCCAATGGTTATGGTTATGATATGGTAATTTAAATATTTTGAAAAATAATTTAAAGGAAAGCGCTACGAAATTAGGCCTTGGAGGAACGTTTATCTTACAGCAGGATAATGACCCCAAGCACACATCCAACATTGTTCTGTTACGAGAGTGGCTGTTATACAATATGCGAAACCAGCTGAAAACACCGCCACATTCCTCGGATACCAACTCAATCGAACATTTATGGGAACATTTAAAGCGTCGAATACGTAAACTTCCGATTAGAAATAAGGAACAACTGAAAAACGTCCTTCAAGAGGAATGGAATAAAATACCACCAGCTGTAACTGAAAACTTGGTGAAATCAATGCCATCACGACTTAAAGCGATTGTAAAGTCTAATGGTTATCCTATCAAATACTAGGATTTGATTTTAATTATGTTTTTGATTTCACAAATTAATAATGTGATGAACTTTACTTACTTCTGAGGCATGAATATTTATAAAGTTTAATATAAAAAGCTATAATTTTGTTCCTTTTTAAAATTTTGTCATTATTTGGATTAAATATGATTTTTGTATTTCATTCATGTAAATAAAACACAATTTTGTTATCACTTAGGTTGTTTGAAGGAATCGAATGGGGGGAAAATTGAAAACGTGTCCGGTGTATACTTACTTCTGTTACTAACTGTACGTATTTCCATGTAAAATTATCCAGTAACTTAATTACCGAGAATTCGTTCTCGAAGAGAGAAAAAGTACATGAACGCAAAATTATTAGATTGGAGAATAAGTTAGGTTAGGTTGACCTGGCTGGCTGAAAGCCGTCACATAGACCTATTGTTCCTCAGTGGTACCAGATGGAGCTTGACCCTTGATGTTTTCTTATAGTAGGCTTCTTGTATTAAGCCGACGTCTTTTGCGAATCTAAGTAAGCTCTGAAGCTCTAACTCCGAGAGACATTCTAACCTCTCATATTGTAGAGCTCCTAAACATTTCACTCAGGTTCGAGCTAATGCAGGGCAAGAACATAGAAGGATTTCAAGAGTTTCCGTCTATTCCAGTTCATTACAAAATCTGCAGGTATCGTAGTTTGCGATTGCCATCTTTTATGCCTCTGCCGCTAGCAAATTGTGCGCTGTCAAAATACCTATAATAGTTCTGCTTTCCTTTCTAGACAGGGCTATTACGAATCTGGCGTATTTATCTGCATTCTGTGTACACATGCTTTTCGGAGTATCTAGATTATTCCGCCTCCTGTCTATCCGTGTTTTCATGTCCGCACCGAAGTGTTTGTATACCGTATTTAAAGGTTTATGTTGGAGTTGCTCGATGTCCTTGCTAGCGATATTTCTGCAGCCGCAAAGACTTCTGTTTGAAAAATACTACAATGGACAGGGAGCTTAATTGGCCGCCTGATGTCCAGATATGCGCAATAAATCCCTGCACCTACGTCCGTCAGTAAATATATTAAACGTATTGCGGCTAGGTTTCATACCACTTCATACCAATTGTATTTCGGAGCTATGTCCGAATATTTTACAGGTAAAGATAGGGCAATAAGTTCGTAGCTATTTTACCGATGACTTTTATTTAAAACAAACAACAATAATTATATCAATAAGTTAATCAATTATATATACGCCGTTGCTGTTTATAACCTCTTCCCACCTCTCGGCCAATTTGTTAATGCCGTTGTTGAGCCAGTTTTTAAGGACCTCTTTGTTGTCGAACGTAACGCCCTTCATATGGTTTGTCAGGGAGTGGAAAAGATGGTAATCGGTCGGTGCAAGGTCCGGAGAATACGGCGGATGCTGAATGACCTCAAATTCGAGCTCTTGAAGTGCGGCTCTGACCACTTGTGCCACATGGGGCCTGACGTTGTTGCGAAGAAGTATGGTTTGACCATGTCGATCAGGTCTTTTCAGTCGAATAACCTCATTCACGCGGTTTGGATGGCCAATATAGAGCTCCTTGTTGCTCGCGGTACTTTCTTCGAGCATTTTTCAGTGATCCATGATCTCCCAGTCCCACCAAACACACCTCCGGCTTGACTCTTGGCTTTGGCGTATCTCCTGGAGCCTCCCATTCCTTTCTTTGCTTCATAGTGATGTACAGGCACCATGTCTCATCTGCCGTGACGATTCGGTACAACAAGCGCTGTTTATGAGCGCGTGTTGCTCGTTGGGGGCGAGATGCTAAGAAGTAATTCGAAGGTGCTTTTTTTTGTTTTTGTCCATTGAGCTTATGAGTTACTCAGGCACCCAATTTTTCAGTAAATTCGATTGAATGAAGGTGATTTAAAATCGGTTTATGATCGCAGTTAGTTTTTTCCGTCAATTCACGACTGGTTTCGGGACCCCTTCTCCTTCAAAAGTGATTTCAGACGTTCGTCATCATATTTAGAAGGCCATCCTCGGCATCAAAGTCACCATTTTCTTAAACTTTTCCGTGAGTAGACTTGTCTATGACACTTTTTCCATACACGTCGCAAATGTCCCGGGTTGCTGCGGCAGCTTTTTGACCTCGACGAAAAGCTAAGAAGAGCAGTTGTCGAAAATGTTGATTTCTACCTCCTCCCATTTCTAAGCCTCAAAACTAATAAAAAATTAAATAACTGAAAAATGCAATTAACGTGGCTTTGTAAAACAGAAAGAGTTCTATCGAATGAATACTTAGCCTTTGCCAAACAGCAAACAAATCGTTGGAAAATAAAAAAAATTTATATAAAAACGCTATGAACTTTTACCCCAATCTAATACAATTTATGCTAGGGGTTTGCTACATAGCAGACCGTTATTCGGCTCTGAGTGAATTTGACAGAATCATCTGATGCGGTGACGCCACTTGGGCCATGAAGCGGTTGGATTTCGAAACAATTAAGATTGTGTTAGTGATATACGGAAAAAATCAACCAATCACAACACTTCGTTGCCATTGGAACAACGACTAATCGGACGAAGGTGTGAATAATTGGGAAATGATCGTGCAGAATTCCGCTGAAGCATGCCAAGTGATGTGGCAGTCAATAAAAAAATATGCTCTTGTTGTTGTTGTTGTAGCAGCATTAACATTCCCCATACTTAATCCGCTTAACAACCGTCTGTCACACTATAATTTTAATCAGATTTAACTGCGTCGGTAAAGCCCATTAACGCCGCCGTAAACCAAAGATGATAGATGCTTGTGCCAAGGCGAATTTATTACAGGTGACAGCAAACACATATAAGTAAAACCCAAGGTGGATTTAATAAGGTGACAGCATTCACCCAGCTGAATTTTTCGCCGTAGGTATGGCTTATGTCAAAATGATATGCTTTGTTTGTATGTATTGGTATGTCTACATTCGTATGTTTACATTTGCTTGCTGATTTTGACATGATGCTTGCACCAAACGCAACAACAAATACATGTAGGGTTTTACTTATATGTGTTTGCTGTCACCTGTAATAAATTCGCCTTGGTAAAACCCTACATGTATTTGTTGTTGCGTTTGGTGCAAGCATCATGTCAAAATCAGCAAGCAAATGTAAACATACGAATGTAAACATACCAATACATACAAACAAAGCATATCATTTTGACGTAAGCCATACCTACGGCGAAAAATTCAGCTGGGTGAATGCTGTCACCTTATTAAATCCACCTTGGCTTGTGCCTTCCGAATTCGCCAAGCCATTCAATGAATTTTCACACATATGTAATTTCACCTCCTTTTGTTCGTTTGTTTTGTATTGGCAAAGGATCTAACGTTAGACTTTTAAAAATCGCCAAAAACAAAGTAACTATTTTTGGAAGGCGCCACCATCGGTACTCAATTCGCTTTGCAACTGGACTACTATTCCAACCCAAGGCAAATTGAGTATCTAAGGTGGCGCCATTAAACACAGTTACTTTATTTTTCGCGATTTTGACAAGTCTGACGTCAGCTCCCTTCGCAATACAAAACAAACAAAAATAGGAGAAATTAGATATTTGTGAATATTCATTGAAAGCTTGGTAGTTTTGTGAGATTTAAACTAAACAAACTAATGAAAACGAAGTGCCGTGTGTTAAATTGTGTAAGCACAAATTAAATAAAGGGTATATTCAGAAACGCATTATAATGCGCAACGTACTTTTGCAGTGTTGGCAATGCGTTCAGAAATGCAAATATGGCAGTACTGCAAATGCATCGCGTTCCAAAACACCATTTTTGTATCAAACGTCACGCATTATTTGCAGGAAAAATTTTAATACTGCCGCTGATTACGCTAATATGATGTCTGATGAAAAGTGATTATAAAACTAATTTGTTTAGCTTTTAATGCAAAGATATATTAAATATACGTTATTAAAACAATATTTTATTACATTTTTCTTGATTTTAGCGATTATCTAAGTACATCGGAAGTAAAGTTGCTTCTCAGAGTCCGACTGAGCATGGAAAGTGAATTTGCTTCAGGGAGGAGGAAAAAGAGTGTTTTGTGGAATAAGGTGGCGGAAGAAATAAAAAAAGTGAATAAAGATTTGAAAATAGACGGGCAAATCGCGCAGCGAAAATTTTCCAATTGTTTCAAAAAAATATTTTTTTTTTTTTTTTTTTTTTTGAAAATTGGAAAAATAATGAATTACAATCACAATAAATTAAAAAGCATTAGCATTAGTCTTGCTGGAAAAAAAGATTTATTTTTGGGAATTTTTCGTTTTAATGAACATCTTACTATATGTGATCTTCTTTTCAGCTTTACACGTCTTTTTTTTATTAAATTTAGCAAAAAACTATCACTTTTTACTTCAAATATATCGTCAACAACTAAACTCAATAATACTTCCATTTTAGTGTAAAACGCGTTCATAAATGCAACAAATCAACAAAAAACTATCACTTTTTACTTCAAATATATCGTCAACAACTAAACTCAATAATACTTCCATTTTAGTGTAAAACGCGTTCATAAATGCAACAAATCTTTTTGCAAATCGTCAACAAATCTATCAATTGCATCACTTGTCACATTGGCAGTGTTGCCAGCGCTGCAATTACTGCGCATTTATAATGCGTTTCTGAATATACCCAAATCCTCTAAATGCAGTTTGTTTGCGTTTTTATGCGGAAGACGCCGTAGCAAGAAAGTGTGTGTGTGTGCATAATCTCTTGTGTTTGATTGCTTCCACTGCATTCGCCTACTCTTCTTCTTTTCAAACAAGTAAGCCCCCTCCTTCTGTTTGTTTACCAATGAACTCTTACGACACGGCGAATTCGGAAGGCGCAATCGGGTACTTCATGATTCCATTATTCTTGATGCCAACCGGCATAAAATTTCTGTTCCATCAAATACTTGCCAATGCAAAATAAAAGTGGCTGCAGTAGAGCTTTTGCGTTTGTTTACAGTAAAATGTAGCTCGAGGCTGCACATTTTATTTCAGAATGCACTTTTCACAATACATTTTTAATAAGGTAATTATTTACATTACATTCAACAAACGAAGGCTAGCTGTTAGCAGCGAAAACAATACATTTAGATTTTGACAAACAAGAAATTCATTTAAACAAATAATACTACGGGTATGCATTTAAATATGTATGTATATGTCTATGTAAGCTGGCATTTATCCGCACGTTTGACTGCTATGGATATTTTCTATAAATCGAATGCGCATTTTGTGGATAGCAAATACCCAATTTGCTTGCAGTAGCACGTCTTCTTTTTGCGTATACGTGTGCGTGTGTGTGTAAACAACATATGTGCACAGTATACATTCCAGACCAAAAAAAAAAAAAAAATACAAATGTTAACAATAATATTGGAAGTGCATATTAGGACGTTTGTTTGTGTTTTCAAATTTTTGCCTGCAGTTAACAGTTCATTTTTCATTTAATACATTTGTATGTAAAAACACCAGAAAAGTCGGAATGTTGTTTTTCATTTTTACATTTTTGCTGGAAATCGCTGGAATAATAACAGTTAATGTCTTAATTGCACTTTTTTCAACGCTACAGTTTGGAATGCTTGATTTTGTCTTTTACAAAGGAATATTTTGTGCCACTTTCACTTTTGGTTTTGTTTCATTGCTGCTGGGGATGACACGTCTACATGACTTTCGATTAATTAATCTACATAACAATATGATAGGGTCCTTGTCTTTTAGTACATTTTAAAATTAAAGCAGATATAAGTGGAATGGCTGAAGCATCTTAATCCTCCAAGTTTCTGAAGGCTTGTTGCATATCCTCGTACAGCTGCTCGAAATCCGCCTTGATCTTGGCTTCACCATCTTTCACTGGATCCTGTAATATTAGAAACGGAAGTGCGTTAACAAAATGTGAGAAATGCTAAATGCTTCTTGCACACTAACCTTGAATTTCATGGACGACAGCTGGTACATGATGTTGCCCATAGCTTCGCGGATAACATTCCATGTGATCTTGTTCTCGGATTGCGCCGTCGATTCGACAGAGTGGCGGGACAAGTCGTAGAAAGTAATCATGTTTCTCAACATACCCACTGTCTTGTAGAAGGGGCAGAAACGATCGTATGACGAGTATGAGTTCTGTTGCAGGAAATCGTCCTTCAACAATTTCGCCACCTCAAGTGTGATCTTATCGGTCTCGGCCAGCGAAGCTTTACCGACCAATTGCACAATTTCAGACAAGTCTTCTTCTTCTTGCAGAATTTCCTTGACCTTGGTACGCAATGGCACGAATTCCCCAAAGTTTTTCTCATAGAAATCATCCAAGGCACGCATGTATTTCGAGTAGGAAATCAACCAATTGATCGAAGGGAAATGCTTACGTTGAGCCAATTTCTTATCCAAACCCCAGAACACCTGTACGATACCCAGAGTAGCGGTGGTGACAGGATCTGAGAAATCACCACCAGGTGGCGACACAGCACCGACAATAGAAACGGAGCCCTCACGTTCGGGGTTACCCAAAGCTTTGACACGACCAGCACGTTCGTAGAAGGAGGCGAGACGAGCACCCAAGTAGGCGGGGTAACCAGAATCGGCAGGCATTTCAGCCAAACGACCAGAAATTTCACGAAGAGCTTCGGCCCAACGGGAGGTGGAATCAGCCATCATGGAAACGTTGTAACCCATATCACGGAAGTATTCGGATAGTGTGATACCGGTGTAAATGGAGGCTTCACGAGCAGCGACAGGCATGTTGGAGGTGTTGGCCACCAGAGTGGTACGCTTCATGATGGACTCGGTGACACCGTCAATTTCAACAGACAATTCGGGGAAATCACGCAATACTTCAGACATCTCGTTACCACGCTCGCCACAACCGACATAAACAATGACGTCAGAGTTGGAGTATTTCGACAAAGCCTAAGACAGAAAACAAAATGTTTTTAACAACGCGAAAAGAAAAATATTAGATGTGAGTGTAAAAGTAAATTTATAAAAAAAAAAATACCAGCTTTTCATTGCTTACCTGTGAGATGACAGTTTTGCCGCAACCGAAAGCTCCGGGAATGGCGGTGGTACCACCTTGTACACAGGGGAACAGCGAGTCCAATACACGCTGACCAGTTAACAATGGGTGGTTGGCGGGCAATTTTTCAGTGACTGGACGTGGCTGACGCACTGGCCACACTTGCAACATAGTGTGTTTGGTGATCTCACCATCGAATTCTGTTTCCAAAACGACATCATCGATGTGGTAGTTGCCCGATGGCGCAATGTAACGCACGGTACCCTTGGTACGTGGATTCACGATCATCTTGTGTTTCACCAATGTGTTTTCGTGCACAATACCGTAAAGATCTCCACCGGTTATGTGCGAACCAACTTTAACTGTGAGTGGGTTGAATTCCCATGCTTGAGTACGTGACAAGCTGGGCACGTTCACACCCTTTGGAATATAGATGGATTGAGTCAATTCGTTAATGTCCTTCAATGGACGTTGGATACCATCAAAAATGCTGCCCATAATACCGGGACCTAACTCGACGGACAATGGTTTGCCAGTACGCAACACGGGATCACCAACAGTTACACCAGAGGTTTCTTCGTATACTTGAATGGTGGCCATGTCACCTTCCAGACGAATAATTTCACCGACCAATTCGTAGTAACCGACACGCACCAACTCGTACATAGCAGAGCCAGCCATACGCTCGGCTGTGACGACTGTATGAATTAGAAATAGGTTAGGTAAGTTCTCAGGAAGTGATAACTGTACTGCAATATTTACTTACCAGGACCGGATACGGCGAAAACACGGCCATATTTGCCCTCGCTATCCTCATCATCGAAGTGCTTTAGGTTCGACATTGTGGTTTGTTTAGATGTTCAACTGGAAAAGTAAAAGAAGTAAAAAATAATAATAAAAGTAAAAATAAAAAAATAATAATAAAAATTAAAAAAATAATAATAAAAATTAAAAAACAAAAATAATAATAAAAATTAAAAAACAAAAATAATAATAAAAATAAAAAAACAATGGAAAATCTTTAAGTTATAGCATGCAAAGAAGAGTGAATTCCAAGACACCTTAGTGCAAAGCTCACGTCTCTTCTCTTTCCAAATCAAAATAAATGGAGTTCCCCACATTAATTGGAAAATGGCATCTGTGCATACGCATTTTAATGAAGTAGAAGTTTTGTATTAATACGTTTTGGAATTCACTCAAACTGCTTAACGCTTGTGGGCAGATAGGGAATGCAAATGAGAAGTTATAGTCAGCTGACGGTTCTTCGCTGAATTTGATATTAAAAACTTTCTCTTATCAGTTCTGATTAGAGTTCACATGGTCTCCCCACCTTATGTGAAGTGATCAATTTTCTTAAGGGATTTCAAAGCAATTTTGTTTCGAGAAATAGTTGGTAAAATATTTGTTTTTTTCTACCACTTGGGACCTGATTTTGGCAGTAGCTGAACTATTCGAATTTACTCTACTGATTAGTAGCGAGCTTTGCATTCACGTGACCGATTAATGAGCAGTGCTGCATTTGATTAAGCTTTATGATCGAGTTCGAATGGCGATGGAAAATCTATCATTTCACTAATTTCTAAGAAAGTTGAACCAAATGCAAGCTAAATTCGCCTAAAGTATTTAAATTTTATTTTAATACGCAAATTCCTGTCCTACACCAAAAATATAATATGTGGAATGTGTTTCAACTCAACATCCACATTCGAACTTCGACGCTTTGACAGTTCCATTTGACGTTGATCATAAGACTACTGTCATCTGCAAGTGTCAGCTGACGGCTGACTAAATATGATCGACGAAATAAAAAAAAAACTACGCAGGCAACCATTTTGAATTTTTGGTAATATACCCCTTTAAAATTTGCAAATCAAATGCAGTTCAACCACATTTAAGAAATTTGCAAACTTTTCCAGCTAAGCCACCTCCAAAGCAGTGGTCACTATGTTCATTCACACTGTTTTGATGTGCCACCGATCACAAGACATGCGAGGTCAGCTGACATATTTTTACTCAAACAACCTCACTTAATTTTACTCGCTTTTCTCTTGACTTGCGCGTAGAATTTAACGATTTTTACTTGTTTTTGCTTTAACAAAATCACTTTTAAAAGTTTTTTTTATCACTATTCGCTTTGGTTGCGGTAATTTGAAGAAATAATTTCTAAACTATGTAGCGCCTCCACCCAGTTTTTGTTATCTAATCAGAAATCACTATGAATTGCCCTACGATAAACGCAATAATTACCGTTCTGGCTAGTATTTTCCACAGAAATGTGCGTTAATTGGAATTAATGTTAAGCAAATAAAATGTTTCACTACACAGTGGTGCGGCTAACAACTCACTTTTTTGTTATAGAAATAATTACGCGAACGTTGCGCTTCTCCAGCAGAACAAGACCAACTATGAAAATCGACGAAGTCGCCAGCAAATCTGTTTCGAACATCGAGTTTCGACGTCGAAGTGATCGACGCAGTTGAGCAAGAGAAAAAGCTCGCGGTGAGCGTACTTCGAAATTGAATCTGTCGATATTCTTATACGAATATTTTTCGAAGTTGCTTGGTGGCTGTTTTCAACGCAGGGATGCTTTAGAAAAATTTTTGAATATTAACTCCAACTACGAAGTTTAGCAAATTTACCACAATTAATTAAATATTTTTTTGTAAAATAAAGTGAATAAAGGGTTTACACTTTTCAAGTAAAATAATTGAAACAGCTTTTGGTTACTTGAACGAATTGTTCAACTATTGCAGATTGCACATATACGCGTGCATCGTTCTACTGATATTTCAACTGTTATGGAAGCAAAATGATGAGCTTCCAGCCACTGGTTTTATTCAAAAACAGAAGTGTATTTTGAAAATTTAAAATTTCATAATTCTTGTTACTGCGTATCCAAATGTTTTTTTTTTTTTATTCAGATTGAAAAGTTCAACATTTAGAAGAAATTGTTCTTTTAATCGGCGAATGGTCAATCTGCCACACACGTAAACGAAACTTTAATTGTAATTTTTTCTTCCGACCAATTTTAATGCAGGATTTTTGTGTAACTACAACGACTTTCTTTTTTCAGTTGATACCCATAAAGTTCATGCTGCATAAAGTTTAAACTATGCTTTCGATTTTTTTAGTGAAAAAAAATTGAGGGATGGTAAAAACCGATCTCCAAAAATTTGATGTGATACGACTACTGGTAGACAGTGATAAATTCATTGGGTTTACCCTTAACCGACAGAATGTTGATACACAAATTTCGCATCAAAAATTATTTATTAACTTACTCATTTTACTCAAAAATAAGAAACAATGTTTTTTGAATAAAAAATGTTCTTAATCAAATTTTTTTCATAAAAATTTATTGGGGCATTTTTGTTTTTTGTGATTTCTCACTGCTTCGCTGTACGTATTTGAGTATAACTGAAAAAATTATAAGAATCCCATTATGAAATTTGCAGAGATCACTGAGAATAGTCTCAGTCATTAATGAAAAAATTAGAAATAAAACCAATTTTTTTTAATTTCCAAAAGTTTTTGCCGAAAAACTTTTATTTTTTTAAACAAATTTTTAGTTAAACAATTTTTTTTAATTTCCACAAGTTTTTGCCAAAAAACTTAAATTTTTTTAAATAAATTTTTAGTTAAGTATATTTTATCCTAAACAATTAAAAAAAATGTAAATGCTGATAAGAAACGAAAAAAGATAATTTCCAAAAATTTCTAGCAAAAAAATAAATTTTGTTTTTTTCACTTTTTTAACTTATATTTTATTTTAAAAATCAATTAAATTACAACTCAAATACTTAGTCCCGTCATAAGTTCTGTTACAAGTTAAATCCGTTATAGATATGAAATTATAACACTTTTTTTATGAAGTTAGTTTTATCATCTATACTAATATTATAAAGAGGAAAACTTTGTTTGTTTGTTTGTTTGTTTGGTTGTAATGAATAGGCTCAAAAACTACTGGACCGATTTTAAAAATTCTTTCACCATTCGAAAGCTACATCATCCACGAGTAACATGGATTATATTTTATTTTGGAAATAGGGCTCGAGATATAGGTCAAAACGTGGACCCGGGTAACCTTCGGATGTGTATGTACAATATGGGTATCAAATGGAAGCTGTTGGTGAATGCTTTAATTCAGAGTATTTCCATCCGCTCCGTGACTAGGGTCTCGAGATAGAGACCAAAACGTGGACCCTAGAATGTGTTTGTACAATATGGATATCAAATGAAAGCTGTTGATAAGTGCTTTAATACGGGGTAATTTTCATACCTATTGATGACTAGGGTCTCGAAATATATGCCAAAACGTGGACCCGCCGTGTCTTTGCACCGAATTAAACCAAACTTACGCACATTGTTAAGTAAGTATTGAAAATGGGTTTCGTAAAGTTTGGCTGTAATTCGGAGCACTGGCAACGGGTACAGCGTTCTTTTGAACCAGCCATAATGTCGCTTACTTTTTTAACGCTTGGGGCGGAACTGAACTGTCAAATTGACAGTGTGAGTTACAATGTGTCAATATAATAAGGAAAAAACGTAAGTGCGACATGTAAAAATTGTTTGTGAATTTTTTTGGAGTGGATTTTGGAACAGTGAATAATTTCTTACGAAATTTGAGAATTTAATGTGAAATCCGAATGAAATTATGTGTTCGTGGAAAAAAAAATTTTTTTGGTTTTTTTTTTTTGAAAAATATAAATGGATATAATGGTTAAAAAAGCTCCAATGCTTAATAAAACATATAAATTGAAACGAAAAATTCATGGATGATCTGGAAAAAAGACGATTGTTTATTCATATGCATTGATTTGAAATTTAAAAACAATCTTCTTTTTTCCTGATTTTCAATTTATATTTTATATTTACTCAAAAACAAATAGAAAAACAAAAAATATTGTTTATGCCAAAGCGCTTGAATAAAGAATAAAGAAATAAGTAATATGAAAATCATATATTTTCTGTTCTAAGCCATATCTATTCTATTTTAGTGTGCCCAGCGAAGGGGGCCGGGTTTGCTATGTAAATATAAAAAGAAAACAAAATTTTTAATATTCATTCGAAATGGTAACCATTTGCTTATTTGTTTTTATACCAGCCGTCAAACGATTAGGCCATTCGGCTGTTGCGGTACGCACAGTTTCCATGGATATTCACGTCGCCGCTCGAACCAAATCTCTGTGAGGTCTTCGACAGACCGTGTTCTCCCATTCTAACCACAAACTGTAGTCCAATGGAATCAGATCTGGACTGCCAGACGGCTAATCTTCTGCGGCTATGAACCCAGGAATATTGTTTTTTGCCACTGTTGGGTGGTTTTTGCCTTGTGGTCTGGAGCGGAATCTTGCTGGAAGATCCAACGTTCTCCATTAAAGAGAGTATTGCTCATGTGCTTCACCGCACCTTCCAAAACATCGTCCTGGTACATTTTTGCCCCGATCTTAACCACTTTTTCGCAGAAATGAAGGGATGTAACGCCTTTACAAGTTTGATGGTGGCCATGCTGAACCCTTGGAACAACATTTTCTGCAGAAGATTTAGCATAGATTTTGTCTTTTGCGTTTTAAAAACCTCTTCAACAGTCAAAATTTTCTTATCTGTGAAAGGTATATTTTCATGGCCGTTGACCGCGTGCTACCGAAAAAGCTGGTTGCATCTTTCGAGTCTAATTTTTTTCAAGCGCGTGACCAAAATATAAACAGTTGAGCCACGGAGGGCTTTCATGGGGAGATCATCTCTGTTGTTGTTGTAGCAGCATTAACATTCCCCATACTTACATACGGGGAATGCTGCTGGAGTGACAGTCCTTGGCCGGATATAAATCCGGGACGTTTCGGTATCGTAGAACCGACTGTCGTGGAAACGGAGATCATCTCTCATTAGTCTTGACATGGATCTGGTATTTCCCTGGATATGACTTTCAGATTTCTAAGGTAATTTTTGCGAATTCTTTCTTGAACGGCTTTTATGGCTGCACTGGTTCGAACCACGCGAGGAAAACCACTTATTTCTCTGTCTGCCGGCTTTTTGTTGTCATTAGTAGAACCAGACAAGGCGCAATGTGTTTTTTTTAAATATCTTTTTTTGCAAAGCAAATCTCCTCATTCTATAATTCCTGAAAAAATAACAAATTCTGTCAAAAGGTTAGGGCATTTCGAAAAAGCTCTGGTTTGACAAATGGACCTGTTGTTATAACGAACTGAAATGCAAACAAATTGAATCATGACTTCGATAAAAAACTGCAAACAGATGAAAGCAACAACAAACATGTAAAGTTAATTCTATCAAACTTTGGAAAATGTTCTCTTTTTTTTGGATGTTCACTCAAATATAATTTCTTTTCTCAATTAAATGAAGTTGCTGATTTCTAGTTTGAAATTCAGTTTTTAGTTATCGAAATAATGTAAATACGTATCTATGTATGTCTCTTATCACAAGCCAACATACATATGTATGTATGTATTTACAGGTAGAAGGGAATTTTGAACTTAATTTCTGTTCCTTTTAAATTATTACTTTCACTTATTTCGTGAAATGTATTTTTTAATAATTAATAAAATTATAAAAACCATAAGAAATTGTGGGAGAATAAATATTCTTAAAAACTTCCTATTATGTAACCGTTGGGGCAAAAACATACAACCTTACAAGTTTCACTGCAAAGCTCGTAAATTTTTAACTGCTTCATACATTTATCACTGATCGGAATTTGTGTATACTGAAGAGAGAATACGAATGTTCGAATTTCGGTGTTGACGTACTCCACTCTTTCGAATGTTATGCACTAGTGCTGCCACGTCGGCGAAATATTTTTCTTATTTTTTATTAAATTAAATGTGTTTCTACTCAAGTGTGCAGACCAAGTTTTATGTGATTAAAAGAATTGCAGCGAACAGCTGGTAACGGGCTGACGAGTCCGCGCTGTCAAATGTAGAATACTTTTAATCGCGTGAAATTGCACAGAACTGCGGCGGGGCGGGATTTCTTGCCGTTGCTTACTTTTATGGCGGCAAATTAATGAGATTTATTTCTATTTTCTCCGCCGGGTTGAAGACTCAGATATGGTTTTTCTTTTATAATTTTTGCGGTGTAGATAAACTCAAAACAAAACACTCAGCAAACATATTCCACGAATGCTTTGTTTACCTTAGAAGCTTCCTCGAGCTCGTGCGATCATTGTAAACAATTTCAAGTAAAAACACTCTTCTTCTTCCTATCTTTTTGACAGGCACCTAGATATGCGTTTGACAAGTATCTAATAACCTAAACAGGCATCTAACAACACAGGCGGCGTTTATCGGGAGCAGTTACTTCTGATTAAAATTGTTGTGTGGCGGTTGTTACGCAAGAATGATAGAAGATTGCGCCTTCCGAATTCGCCGTGTCGTAAGAGTCCATCAATAAACAAACAAAGGGAAGGGGAATTACTTGTTTGTAAAGATGAAGAGCAGGCGAAAGCAGTGGAAAGAATTAAACATAAGACACCTTCAGTACTCAAGTAGCCTTGGCTGTTACGCGTATTAGTGAAGAGCTGATTTGTTTATTGGATAGTTTCGTCAGGAAAATATGGACTGCAAGCAACAAATACGGGTGTTAGCTGCCCTGATACTAATAAAAAATAATTTATTTAAAACAAATCTTGGATTGCAATTTCCAATGTTTTAGTGCAAACTAGCATTGCATCCATCCTTTCTTGTTTTTCTCTTTAAAAGTTTAAATACTTTTTATTCACAATAAATATTAACTGTTATTTTTCGGCAACGTTGCCATCGAAAATTCCGCGAATCGGCTAAAATAATGAGAATTGAGTCTAGTTGTCAATCTGCATTGGTTGCATTAATTCCTGAGATAATTCCGAATTAAGTCGTTATTCTCGATTAATGCAGCCGCCTGTCTAAGCTATAAGTGTGTAGTGGTGTGTGTGCTTGACTTTTTTACTTGAGCGTATTAGCAGGGTTGTTATGCCGAATTACAGGGTCCGGCACTCGAAGTGAAACCAATTAAGAAGCTCATAAATTTAGTTTGGAAAATTACTTTTATTCAATTCAAAGTAAAAAATGTGTGAAAATAATACAAATTAGGAATCAATTTACTTTTGCTCGATATGACCAACCTTGTCTGTGGCCTTGAGACGGTCCAGAAACGAATTTCAAGCTGCCCGAATGTAACTTGCAGGTATTTTAGCCCACGCGCGGACTATGGCTTTTTTCAGCGCCTCGAAACTGGTCCATCATTTAGTTCGATCTTTGCTCTCCGAAATGGCCCAAACAGAATAATCCATCGGATTTGCGTCTGGTGAATTCGAGGGCCCAAATTTTAGCCATTCTTGGTTCACTCGAGCTTTGTGAGATGGTGCCGAATCCTATTGAAACGTCCATGGTGTGCCACCGAAATGTTTGTCTGACCAAGGCTTTAAAGCAACCTCCAGAATACTTTCCCGATAATATTTCGCATTTACCTTGACGCCAGGCCCGATGAAAACGATTGGAGAGTGCCCATCTGCGGTTACAGCGACCGAAACCATTACCTGTGGCGAGTGCTGCCTCCTGGTGGCCAATCGATGACTCAAATTCTCGTATGAGCGGTCGGTCAAATAAGCAATATAGTTTTGGAAGTATACGAATTGCTCAATTTGAAAAATTTTCCCGTCAGAAAACACAATGATCGGAAATTGACCGTTTTCAGCCAAGCGAAACCACTCCTTCGCTCTCTCAAGTCTGACTTGTTGCTGCTGTGGTGTGAGATCATGCGCCTTTTGGGTCTTTTAAGGCTTGACATTGAAATCATATTTCAGTATGTGGCGGATGTCACGGTTAGATATTTTCAGTTCTTTCGCCATTTGATTGGCACTTCGTCGGGGATTTCGCTCAAGTCGTTTCTTCTGATGGCCACCTCCATAACGTTTCGCGATGCCAACAGTATCACTGTAATGTATTTACTTTAAGGTGCTCGAGCTCACGAACAATCGCTGGTTGTGACTTTCCAGCCAAATATGTATAAGGCAATGACAGTATTTCATTTGAAATCCATTACTGGTTTTCTTTTTTCTCGCCGAAATACCTCCGCGCGCTTGTAAACAATACTCTGGGCAGTGATTTGGCCAACAAACAGACAGCTGGTGCCTGTGCATCAGCTGCGCGAGCGATCAGAAGTTGGTTACACTTCGAGTGACGGACCCTGTAGAATATTTATGGTAAATATTAAAAACAGTAGAATATCGACAAAAAAAATCAAAATAATATCTTTGAGTTGGAAAATTTACAATAACAAATATTTTAAATATATTTCTTTGTATCTAAATTTGTACGAAATTTTGGAGATCTGTTGAATGTATGAATGAAAAATTGGACATTTTTTTATAAGTTGCGGAAATTTATTAAATTGTGTGAATTTTGTATAAACTTTGGATTTTTTAGTTATATGGCTTTTGTTGTAAAAGGCACTATACTTTTATAAGTAAATAAAAATCGAAAAATTTAAATACAAAAAAAAAAAGTTAAAGCCTGGTAATTCGTCGCGCTACTATTATTTTGAACAGAGGTAACCAGGTATGTATACCTTATAACTAGATTTATTGGAGATTTGCACTTCGACCTCATGCGTTTTGTACCCCACCTTAAGACTTAAGGTAATTGTTTGTTCAATATTCCTTCAATTATATTCGGAGACAATTGCTTTTGGTTCACTAGACAGGGCTAGTTTACTGGGGCGGCAGCCATTGGTCGGGAAAAACCCTCTCTCCGTCCACCGAATGCCGTAATCGGAGTCCAATCACCACCTACAGCAAATGAAGAGCTCCAGCTTCCTCGTGAGACCCACGTAACCTTGGCACAATTACGTTCTGTAATACTGTAGCAGGTTAAACTCCTACCTATCCAGAATCGACCCCGACTTACCAAACATATGTCCAGCATGTGAAGGCACCCCGTACGACACTAACCACCTTTTCACGTGCCCTTTAAAACCTACTCATCTAACACCCCTCTCACTCTGGACTCAACCTGTCGAAACAGCATGTTTCCTGGGCCTACCTTTATACTCGTATGAGCTAGACGAAGACGACCGGTGATTACACTACACTGACGGAGCTTGCATTACTACTACAACAACAACAACAACAACAACAACAACAATTGCTTTCTAAATTAATTTAATTCATTTTTAAGAAGTACAAATTAGAAACCTTGTCTAGACGGGAGAAATCAGCTGACGGTTTTTGGAAAAAATCAACTAACGGCAGATGTTTGCATATACGAGGTGCGTTCGAGGCACATTGCAAGGCGAATTTATTAAAAGTGATAGCAGTAGACCGGTTTATTAGTTTTTTTCTTTCGCCGTGTACATTCGGATGTCAGCATAAAATGAAAGGACGCAAAACCGTTCCATTCGCCTATCGCCGTATGTTTTTAGCTTCAAATGAATGTCGACTGTTCAACGAAGTTCGTCCTTTTCTTTTTTTTCTCTAACCTTTAGTGCGCCAAGGCGAATCTGTTAAAGGTGCTGTTAGTAAATCAGCTGGTGGTGTTAATAAATCTTTCGCCGTGTCCATGTGGCTGTCAGCTCAGAACGCAACAAGGCGAATTCATTATTTGTTTTCTAGTTTCACAATACTTTGCTTTGACAAACAGACGTCCACGACAACATTGTTGTTGACCTAGTGCCACCACCTTTAATAAATGCGCCTTGGTAGCAGCAGTAGTCAGCTACTCTGATTTAATTTTTTTCTATTTATTTGCTTTCTAAATTTTCAAATTTTGTTTAAATTACTCTAAGCTGTTAATCTTTGCGCATGGACTCATTCAGTAGAGTTTCCAATTTGATCACAAAAATATGCGAATACATACAAAATTAGCAAAAAATTGTATATTTTCCTTACCTTTCCTTTCAAGCCGATTCATACTTTTTTTAATGCAAAGCTATTTCCTTGTGCAATAAAACAATCGACTGCTGAAAACCAATGAAGCGCATAGGGAACCATAACTTTACCGCCCCGTTAGCATAGTGACCGCAGGCTGCAGCTTCATGGCCAATTGGATTTTTCAATTAGCAAAGTGACAAGTTGCTGGTATGTGGAAATCGTAATAACGTCCATGGGTGGCAACTGTTGGTAAAGCTTACAAGCGTCTGAAGTAGGCACTGGAAAATTGCTAAATGCTTAACATAAAAAGACTCTTTACTGCCCGCTACGCGTGCACTGTAGTTTCGGCGCAGCATTGGAACGGACACAGTGAGGAACGGACAACGAGCAGGCATTTGTACGAGAAAAACCGAGCAAGCCAATTGGAGTACGGATCGGAGGTTACGGCCTGTCGTGCATGAATATTACCAACCATGGGCTTGCGAAGCAAAGTGCGTTCGCCATGGACATGGACGAACGTTAGCGTAGGATGCGTTTTTATGCTGGGCTGCGCTTTGTTGTTTGTCGAGAATTCACCTGCGCTAGCCGCATTGGTGGCACAGTCAGATGGCGCAGTTGCAATTAGCGCCAGAATACAGCCCAACTTGAATGATTTGGAAGTAGCCGCCTCAGAGAAGCATGAGAAACATGAGGATGAAAAGAAGGAAGAGGAAGAAGAGGCGGAAGAGGAGGAGGAAAAGGAGGAATCGTATGAGGAAAAGTCTGAAGAGGAGAAGCACAGTGAACATAAGAAAAAGAAAGGTGAAAAGGGCAAGAAGGGGCATAAGGAGGAGGAGCACCACGAGAAGGGCGAAAAGGGCCATCACGATAAGGAGGGTAAAAAGGGTGAGAAAGAAGAGGAGGAGGGACATGAGAAAAAACACAAAAAAGACGAAGGTCACCACAAGAAACATAAGAAAGCGAAAAAGGGTGAAAAGGGACATGAATTTGAAGATCACGGCTCATATAAGAAGGGCCATTCCATTAAGGGTAAACATCACGTACACAAGTTAAACGAGGATAATAAAGAGAAAAAATACTACGACGAACACCATGACGAGGGTGAAGAGGAGAAACATGGCGGTTTCAAGGAAGAGAAAAAACATAAAAAAGGCAGTCATCATAAAAAGGGCGGACACAAGAAGAGCGCACACGAAGACGAATATGGCAAGAAGGGACACAGTAAGAAAGGCCACAAACATAAGGGGCACAAGGGTCACAAGAAGGAGCATGAGGAGAAAAAGAAGTGGGCCGAAGAGCATGCGGGCGACAAAAAGAAGGGGGAGGAAGAGAAAAAGAAGTGGAAAAAGTCGGAGAAGAAGGAGAGCAGCAGTGGTGGTGGTGGTGGCCATGGACACGATTGGTAAACGAGAGGCGATGTTGGCTGCTTTGATTAGCTGAAGTGTTAAATGTACGAGTGTTAGTAAATTTTAATCGGTGTTGGTAGCGTAAATAGTTATTTTTTATTGCTATACATACATTTTGTAACTTTGCATAGCCAACGCAGGCAACGTAATGAGAAGTTCAAAAAGTCTATTCCTAAAAGCTTTTGTTTAATAAATGATTACAGTTACAGTTCATTTGAAAAATATTTTTTTATTTATTAAATTCTGGACAAACAGAAATGTTGAACCTTTTGTTTGAGTGGATGGTTTTTAAATGTGTCATACTATCATATAATTCCTGTTGAATGGCTGCTTGGATTCAGCAGATCAACTACAATAACAGGGTCCTTACAAGTGTTATAGCGAGTCACTGCACCCAAGAATGGAGGTACCTCACAATGACTTATGCAGTAGTTGTGGAGATGAAGAAGAATTTGAGTCAGTACAACACTTCCTCTGTAAGTCCCCTGCTTTTCAAAGAAGCCGTGCCAAATATCTTGCCGATTGTTTCTTATTTATTTATAAGGACTATGAATAAGTTCGTGCGGTTTTTTTTCGAAATTTGAAACTTTATTGACGTAAAATGGTTACTAATTTAATATTCAAAATATTGTCCATCGCTTACTACTACTTTTTCCCATCTTTCTGGCAATTCACGGATTCCCTTTGTGAAAAATTCGGTCGGTTTTGCCGCAATCCACGAATCGATCCATTTTTTGACTTCATCGTAATTACGGAAGTGCTGGTCAGCCAGGCCATGTTGCATCGATCGGAAGAGATAGTAATCGGATGGCGCAAGGTCTGGACTATACGGCGGGTGGGGTAGGACATCCCATTTGAGCGTTTCTAAGTATGTTTTGACCACTTGTGCAACATGTGGCCGAGCATTGTCATGTTGCAAAATAACTTTGTCGTGTCTATCGGCGTATTGCGGCCGTTTTTCTCGCAGTGCTCGGCTCAAACGCATCAATTGTCGTCGGTAGACATCCCCCGTAATCGTTTCATTCGGTTTCAGTAGCTCATAATACACAACACCCAGCTGGTCCCACCAGATACACAGCATAACCTTCAGGCCATGAATATTCTGCGCCGACGTCGATGTTGAAGCATGGCCAGGGTATCCATACGTTGCCCGACGTTTTGGATTGTCGTAATGGACCCACTTTTCATCGCCAGTCACAATTCGATGCAAAAAACCCTTTCTTTTGTGCCGTTGAAGCAGTTGTTCGCATGCCATAAAACGGCGTTCAACGTCTCTTGGCTTCAATTCATACGGCACCCAATGGCCTACCTTTCGGATCATTCCCATGGCTTTTAAACGTTTGGAAATGGTTGATTGATCAACTCCCAAAGTTTTTGCAACCTCTTCTTGCGTTTGAGCCGGATCTTGATCGAGCAATTCCTCCAATTCGGTATCCATGAACTTTGGCGGCGCACCCTCGCGTTCTTCGTCTTCCAAGCCAAAATCACCACTTTTAAAGCGTGCAAACCACTTCTGGCACGTTCGCTCAGATAGAGCATGCTCACCATAAACTTCCACCAAGATACGATGACTTTCGGCTGCTTTTTTCTTCATATTAAAATAATGAAGAAGAATTCCCCGCAAAAACACATTATTTGGCACGAAATTCGACATTTTCAAGTGTGGTAAAAATATTGTTGTTTACGCTTCAAATAAAACACTTATACTGACGTTTGTGCCTTACGACAGTAGCTCTCCAATGAATGTTTGGAAATGTGGATCGATGGAATAATAATCAAGTTACGCCATCTGTTGTAAAACCGAAACGAACTTATTCATAGTCCTATTATTTTTTTTTATTTGAATTTTTTAATGTTTTTTATTTGTTTTTTGTTTTTTATGGAGGTGGCAAGATGCATTGAAAACCGAAAAGTGTAAAACTTGTCTTTCGACTTGCCCACTAAAAACCCACTGCGGCTCCGTTTCCCTCCCGCGCGACAACCGTTAGGTATACCTTCACGGCAGGAGGGGAGGGGCCTATTGCCTCTTCATGAAGATCTGCTCGACGCAGTTTGCTGATTACTATTTTTGCCATATGTATTACTGACAGCGGCTCCTTTGTTCTTCTGAGTCAAGCATAATCTCCCCTAGGCTGCTAACCATTATTGGCTTCCCTAACTAAATACTCATTTCTTCCCTTCCCGAACTCAAAACGAGGGCAGACAAAGAAAATATGCTCTGCATCTTCAACTAAGTCCAGTACGGGTCGTCCTCTGCAGATAAAATTTAAATCATCCATGCCCACTAAGCACTTGGGTCAGGTAGAAGTCTATCGGCCCGTGTTTTCGATTTATACATTTCGAGATATTCGGAATCAATTGATACGTCCATCGTCCGTTCATTGGAGAAAAAACTTGGTCAAATATCTAACAAAGGATGACAAAAAGTATGTACAGGGTGGTCCATATAGTGGCTTATACAAAAAAGTGCGTGTAGCGTAGTACACATAACAGAAGTGAAACTTTCCAGGCCGACAAAGAAAGAGGGAGATACCCGAGAGAGATTGAGAGAGAGAGAGAGAGAAAGAATATATATCTTAATAAATTCACAACATTTGCAAAGACTACAAATAGACAAAATTTACAAAAAACGGAGAAGGGTCGACCGGTGTAGGTAAGCGCCGGACACAAATCGTGGAAACTGCGCGCACTACTCCGAGCGTTTATCACCCGCACAAACGCAGCGATTCCAGGACCGCAGAAACTGCACAAATTACCGCAAGGCAATAGCAATAAATCCGACGCCGGAATGGATAGCACTTTATAGTACGCACAAGCATCAGCCAGGCACTAGCACGGAAATAAGCGCCAAAAAGTAGGCACCAAAAACAAACGCCCAAAAAATTGGGACAAAAAACGCCTACTGCCTACTGTTTACCAAGGAAATATAACGCCAAAAAGTACGCACCAAAAATATATTTCCTACCAGTTTGCTCCAACAAACAAGCGCCAAAAAGTAGGCAATGTTATTTCTCCCTAGAAATAAGCAACCACAAGGAAAAACTCAGGAAAAATAGCCTAAAGTGTATCTAAGATATATATAAGGTATAGCTTTCTCTCTCCTTTTCATGTACGTTATATCCTTTTCTCTCTCGCAGAACGAAAAAGCGCAAAACGTTGCATGGCCTTAGGATTTTACTCTCCATTCTGGCTCGTCCATCGACGCCTAAGAAGTTTCACTTCAAAAATCACTTTGTTTCGATTTATTTTTGGTTTATTCGAAAGAACGAATTATTTTCCATTATTTATGTAACACGATTTCATACATGTGGCTGCTTCGACTGGCCTCGCACTAGCGCTTCCTGTTAGCCTATATAGGTTTCCAAGAGCTTCCCCGAGACAGAAACAGTTACTCTGGCTCTACCTCACGAAGGGCTTGCTCAATATTCGCCATAAACACCTGAATCGTTTATGGCTTGCTCAGATGACATCGGTTCTTCGCGGCGCTCCACAAACAAAGACTAAATCTCTTAAATCCTAGCTCCGACATTGACATCGTCGAGACGATTCGATTATGAACACGGCGCGGAAAAGGTCGTTTGTGGTGTGGACTGTGTGGCATGGCATACCATCCTGCTGAAACCAAAGATCGCACAAATCCATGTCTTCGATTTTCGATTTCATTGTTGACCGGAAAAGCATCTCCCGTAGCACTTTGAAGGAAAAGGGGACCAAAGATGCCACCGCTCCAAAATCCGCACCTAATGGTAATGGTAATTGTTGCACGGGTTAGGCTAAGGCCTTTATACACTGCGATCGGATTGATCTATTGTGCGCCCCTAATTACTTAATTATAATATTTAGTATACCGAGGAATCGAACCAGCTGCTTGGGAGGGATCAATTGCAGGTCTTCCTCTTCTAGTAGGTACGAGCCCTGTGTCTCTTGTGGCCGAATGCCTCACAGTTTCTGATTAAGTGTTCCATAGATTTCTCTTCATCACAGCAGTACCTGCATGATCTTGTACTAGATAAGCCTATTGTGTTAAAGTGTTTATTACACGAAAAGTGATTTGTAAGTGCTCCACAGAGTAAACTGAGGCCATTTTTAGTCTAGTTTAAAGCAGATTTTGCTCTGTTAGCATTGAAGTTCAAAAACTTTTTGGAGTGATTCCAGTGTTCCCTGATTTTTGTTTGGATCCATATTTTGGTTTCCTGTTTTATATTATTTTTGTTAAAGTCAAAAAATGGGATTGGTTCAATAAATAGCCCTTCTGTCCCTTTTTTGGCAAAAAAGTCTGCCTTCTCGTTTCCTTCATATTCTGGTACCCAAATCAGTGAGACCTGATTATGAGTGGTCAGTTTGTTGAGTGCATCGTTACACTCTATTAGGACTTTTGACTTGAATGAGAAGCTATTCAAGGCTTTGATAGCCGATTGGCTGTCTGAAAGTATTTTAGTTTTTACTTTCTCGAACCCTCTATCCAAAATATGATTTCCACTGTTTCCACTATGGCAAAGAGCTCCGCATAGAAAATAAGTCCGCATCTAACCGCCACTCTCTGAGGATGCATTCTCGTTGATCGTGTGCGGGTTTTTCGATTTTTTTCATAATACATAATATTGAATTTAGAAAGAAGTAGGAAAAGCATAAAGTGATTAGGAGATTTTCTGTCAAAATAACTTAAAAAAAAATACAATTTATGGACAACTGCACCATACCAGTTGAGTCAACTTTTTTCTAGCAACTTCCAAAAATCTTTTCAAGTTTCCCCCTTAATTGTTTTCAACTACACACAAATAAATTGAAAATATTCACAACCTTTATTCACACACAGAGGATTTCCTTTTACCTTCCTTGATTTCCTCTGAATTTAATTTCCGATTCAAAAGTCTAATTAAAGTGAAATCCTCGCATCCGGACACATCCTTGTCATGCGCGCCACACACATGTATATTTGCTGGTGCATACAAACACACACACACACACACCCACATGCACTTAGCCCGAAATCTTTGCCTATTAAATGCTTATTTTGGATGATTCACAAGAATCACCGCCGCCTTTTTGCAATTCAGGCCACAAAATGCAATAAACAAATCACTGCCCTTTGCTAAATTTATGCCTGCATGCCGCATTCCGATTTGCGACATGACTGCGTGAGTGTGTGTGTACGGAGGTGAGGAAGCTAATATCAGGTTTTTAATGCTTACTCCGATCTCTGGCCAATTGGCCAATGGTGGGTGGTGGCTCATCAAGTTTGCCTTTGTGTTAATTTGCTAAAAGTTCGCCCGAGTCACGGCTGTGGTGCCTTTTTGTTTGTTATGGGTTTGCAACTGTCATTGTTTTTGTTGTTGTTGTTGTGGTTATTGTTTGCTAAGCTGTTAAAGCAAATGAAGAATTTCCGGTGCTGCTATGCGCCTTGACCATGCCAATGCGGCTGTGACCAATACCATCTGCTGCTGCTGTTGCTGCTGGTGCTGCTCCTGTGGTTGTCGGCCAGCAGCTTTGCGGCGTACACTGGCTCAGCCACTTCTCTACTGTTATATAAACTTTGTGAAGGTGTAGAAATACCTAAATGAAATTTCCGTGTTCATTGTTCGTCCAACGGAAGTGCATAACTTATGCTTTATATGCATGCCACAAGCAGTGCTGCACGTAAACGACGCTTGGTGTTGGTGTTGGTGATGGTACCACTGATGCTGCAGTAGCCATTGCCATTGCCATTATAACAGTGAATGGGTTTGGCAACAGCAGCTCACTTATTTTGCCATGCCATTGTTCTACCAAATCTATTGTAGCTGAATGACAAAAGCAGGCCAACAGGCTGTTGGTCAAGTAAGTGCCGCAGCGGCGCGGGCGCTTTCAATAATTCTCCAGCAGTCAAAGCTCGAGTATACTAATTTGTGCTCGCTTATTGCCACATTGCCTGTATGGGCTAGAATGCATGAGCTACTACTACTCTTAGGGTCTTTTGCAGTTGGTATGCCAGTAAAGCTATTTCTTCGCCAACCTACACCGCAACACCTATGCGCTCTGGTGATGCATCAGCGTTGTCCATTTCGGTCCATTGGGTATGCGATTGAGACTCTGTTGCTGTGATGGTGCGCCATAATTCAGTTACTGTTGCATCATAAGCTATTTTTATAAGTGCATGAGCAGTTATCTCTGCTTATGGACTTCAACTCTCCGGTCTGCTTGCTGTGGCTTGTCGGAGTACTCGCCCACTGCCGCCACCATTTGGTCAGTTTGGAGGATTTTCACTGCTTCTACGAATGAATTTAATCCCTTTGTGTATTTGTATTAGTTATGGCTGTTGTGTTTAGTAGCTGTGAGTGCATTTACTTACACTCAAGGTTGCTCAAAATGCAGCTACCACTCACACTCACACACATACACATTTGTTTCTGTGTACGTACCTATGCATGTTTGTGTGTGCGATGATTGCTTGAGCTCACTTGCACGGAGTGTACGGTTTGGACTGGGCTTGTGGGCGTATTATAAATAATTTCTGTTGAATTATGTTCTCAGAGCAAATGTAGTAATACCAGAGAATTTCTATTTATGGCTGATGGCGTTTTAAAATATTTATTTGTGCGAATATAATAGTTTTGTGTGTTGTAGTTGGCCTTACTATACATTTCTCTTTGTCTGCCATAGCTGGCTTGTGGTCTTTCTGTTTATTGTCTTAGTTCGTTATCAAATGTGGGTTTGTTCAGCTTTTTGTGCACGAACACTAAATGCCATTTATCAAAACGAAAATCAAAACGTAATAAATATCCAGAGATAGGATTTGGAATTTTGCTTAATTACTCACTTAAGCGTTGTTATTTATACTTATTTGTTGGTGTTGATAAGAAAAGAAAACTCCAGTTTTTCAAAGTATGAACATTCAACATTTTTACTCATTCCGTCTATGAACTTTAACAGCTTATGGCAAAAATGAAAAAAAAAGAAAAAAATATAATAATAATAGTAGCAATAATAAAGATGATACTGACATCTTCGGCCTTAACAGCTGCGTCGTTAGCTTTGCCTTTTCTAGGCTGAATGAAGAAGCGAAGCAGATGAGTCTGGTGGTGAACGAAGACAACACGAAGTACCTCCTATCATCAAACAAACAGTCGGCGCACTGGTATAGTGACACCCACGTCACTCTTAACAGTTAGGATTTCGAGGGCGTAAGAGACTTTGTGCCTACCATTCGAAGTACGAAGGCTCGAATCTCCGTGAAACACCAAAACTAAGAAAAAGTTGTTTCTAATAGCTCGGTAGCCAATGGAAAACCTCCAAGTGTATTTCTGCCATGAAACTGTAGGTCCCTCCATTTGTGGAACAATATTAAGACGCACACCACAAATAGGAAGAGAAGCTCGGCAATTTTTTTATTTTCTACTGTAAGAGACTTCTTTTATTTAGTATTCAGCATCATCATCATCAATAGCACTACAGTCTTGGGCAGACCATTGCTTCCAGAAACACGGTTCCTTCAACTACGATTGATGCATTCAGTATCAACATAACTCAACCTTGAAATCCAACGGACAACCTCTATTACCAACAAATGCTAATTTGGACTAAGTAGGTAATTTAGTAGTAAATTCCGCGCGACGAACAAAACTAACACTCTACCAAGCTCTCATCAGGCCGTCCTAACTTGTGGCGCAGAAGCGTGGACGATGACAATATTCGATGAAGCGTCTGTTGAGTGTTCGAGAGAAAGATTTTGCAGAAGATTTTGGGACCTCTGCACGATGGCGAAAAAAGAAGGCGGTGAACTATGGTGGCATACACATAGCGCAGCGAATAAAGATCCAGCGCCATCGTTGGCTGGGTCATGTTGTCGATGCGGTAACAGCTGGTACTATCAGTGGAAGACTTCCTCTAGATTAGAAAGGTTAGGTGAAGAAGAACTTGCCTTTACTTGATCTTTCCAATTGGTGCAGGTTCGCACAACAAAGAAACGACTGGCGCGCTTTGTCAAGCTCGGCCAAAATCGCTTAGGCTTACAAATAAACCAATTAAAAAAATAAAAAGAGAGAAACAAATTTGAGCGGGCGTATTTTTCAAAACTCGTAAATAACTCAAAAATTTTCCAAAAATTTTGAACAAAAAAATATAATTTTTTCTCAAAAACTATTTTTAAATACGTAAATTTTATTCTGAAATTATAAAAATGTTAAGTATATTAGATCCGAAGACATTTCACTTTAAAAAAACTTTGTACAAAAATTTTCGACATAGAATACATCAGAAAATAATAATTTCTGTTTTTAAATGTTTCAGTTTACTTTTTATTCAAACCTGAGAACTACAAATAAAGCTATTAAAAAAAAAAGAAAATAATCTGAGCAGGCATATTTTTCAAAACTGTTAAACAAATTTCCAAAAATTTTAAACAAAAAAATTAAATTTTTTCTTTAAAAACTTTTTTAAAAGTGTTTTTATTCTGAAAAAAAAATTAAAAAAGGATTATAAAAAATATTACAAAGAACCGAAAATATTTCACTTTAAAAATTCCGAAGATTACCACTTTAAGAAATCAAAATTTTCGAAATTTTGTTTTTTAATTTATAAGATTTACTGTTCTTCGTTTTATATTCAAGCCTGCAAATAAACCAATAAGAACAAATTTTATTATTAAGTGTTTTTCAAAATTAATAATATAAAAAAAAATTTTCCAAATGTTTGGAACAAAAAAATTTAATTTTGTTTCCAAATTTTTTTTTAAGGTATATTTTGTCATAAAAATATAAAAGTTTTAAAAACACATCAATAAACTCCATGCCAGAATTTTAAATATTTAATAAATCTCTAATTTAAATAAAAAATAAAAAAGTTAGAGCGCCATCTGTGAGATTTTTGTTTTTTTTTGTTTTTTTTTATTGTTTTTTTTTAGAAAGAGGGAGAGTAGGTAAATTTGGAAAAGTGCGAGGACCGTGCGTTACGTCGGATTCGAACCCACAACCTCTGGGATGGCACGCTAGTGCACTTACGCTAGACTACCGCGGCCATTTACCTTTTATGGCACACAAATAAACAAATATTCAGAAGATTTGGTGATAATGTCCAAAATTCTTTGACCACTTGACATGTAATCGCTTATTTGTAGATGCAGATCCTGAACCGAACACTGCATTCAACATTTCAGTTGCTTGTTACTATTCCATTAGCTCAGGTTGTTCTTAATTTTGATGACAGCCTAAAATTACAGATTAGATGGACAACAGCATTTGGAAGTTCAAAATTATAACTGACAGGAGGAGAGATCATCTTCGATTCCTCGAACTCGTCCAATCTCCTAATTAATTTGCATGGCAATTTGCAACGAACTGTTTTATTCAAGTAGCCACGTATGCCCACAGGTATGTCCGACAATGCCCGAGTATTGATAGCCTAAAACCAGAATTCTCCGGTTTATTTTGTGTTTATTTGTAAACCGCACAGCCACAAACACGAATGCAAATTGGCCATCTTACTTGCGTTAGAAACCAGCGGCGGTGGGAGATCAACTGCCCAATGCGCATTTCGGGTTAGAATCAGGAAAATATACCAATACATAGTTAGCTTGACTTTACGTGTGTGTGTGTGTTTATGTGACCTACTTGCATACAACAATTAATCATGCAAGAAATACCCGGTAACTACTCTATACACATAATGTGCACATACAGTTGCGTTTGAAATAATGGCAGTGCCAGTTACCATGGAAATTTTGTGGTTTTTCTATGCGCATAGTTCAGCTTAGAAAGACACCTTTGGAATGAGTGAATTGACATTCAGAGCGACAGCCAAGCAAGTCGCTGTCGACTTTGAGTGCTGAATCAAATTTACTAGCAGTGCCTAATCGCAAACTGCTGCCAAGATACAGGGGTACGAGGTGGAGGATGCATCGGCAAGAGAGGCTGCCGTCTTGTTACTTACACGGCTCTATCTCACCATGGAGAAATTTACCATCAAGATGCAGCTTAGAAGTAAGGAGTTAAGACTACGAGATGTAAGCTGGTACCAAACTATGAAGCTACGTTGTTGGAGGTCTTTATTGGCAGGGTAAAATCAAAAGCGATTTAAGCTCTCATACGTCTCCCTAAGGACGAACTGGGAATGCTCACTGAAATTCGCACAGGACACTGCAGATTGTGCAGCTATCTGGTCAAGTTCGGGATATAGTCTACCGACTCCTTTCGTTTCTGCGAGCAAACTCTATAAACTCTAACACATCTTTTTGACAGCCGATGCCTTAACGAAAAGAAAGCAGCATAACGCAAACGCTCAGCCCAACCCAGCTCCATCCTAGGTTTTATAGAAGGAACTGGGTTTAAATGAGGTACTGTGATGAGCACAGTGCATAAAATACTTTGTGCAATCCTCCCCTTTTTTCATGTGCGGAGTTGCTTCTCGGCTGGTTAAGAGTTTGATAGTCAACGTCACAAATTTGTCAGATTACCGGAATGTCGGGTCGGAAATTGAAAGAGAGAAAATAAAAGTAGACCACTGCTGCATTGTCTCACTGAAATGTAAGTTATTTATAAATTTATTTAAAATTTAATTTCCTTAAACTTTAAACGAAAAAAGTGCAAGAAAATTCAGTAAAAATGGCTTCTTCCTGCGCTTCTGGCAAAAAGTAACATTTTGCACGCTACTGTAGATATGCACCTTGTTGCTCTGCGGCGGCACAACAATCCATAACCCACTTATTGGGTGCCTAAGCTACTGGCTGATCTGATTGCTTGCTTTTTAGCCGCATACAGCCGAAATTCGATTAGGACACCCACAATTGAGCGCCTGACCATACAATCAACGCAGATTATATTAGAGCTGGCTTAGTCACCTTAAGGACATTGCAAATGCTTATTAGTGTCTGTTCAATGCGCTGTACATGGATGTACATGTATGTGTTTGTTTGTTTGTGTGCGAGTTACTAGGGGCATGGCTGAGGTTGTTTGCATAAAAAAATAAACAACTGCGTTTATGCTAAATAGGCAAAGTGTCTCAAAGTGTTTGGTCGAGTCAGACACGTAGGAAAGCACGGTACACCCACAATTTAATATATACAGAGAGCTCGGTGGCAGAATTAGATTTAAAATTTAAAGTTTCTTTCTATCCGCTGAGCGTATGAGCGGTGAAGCGACCGCGTTAGCTTCGTTATTCGTTTGTTCACGTTCCACTTTTTGGACGTTTACGGGAAGCCCCAAATAAAGATTTGATTCGTTCATGGGTGCGAAGGTTCTGGGAAACAAAATCAGTGGCAAACAGCCCGCGGCTAGGGGCCAACCGCACATCGAGAACAAATGAAAATGTTGATCTCCTTGCTACAAGTTTGCACGATAATCCGGCTGCCCTGGGACTTCCAAATACTATTGTGTATGAAACATTGGAGCAGAACCTTAGACTTCACCACTTCAAAATTCAAATTGTGCAAGCGCTTAAAACTAAAGATTACAATTTGAATAACAAATTTTACGACCTAAAGTTGGAGCGAATTCTTACGGCAAACGTGCGGCAGCTTTTGGAGTGATGAAGCCCACCTTCATTTAAGTGGAGATGTAAATAAGCCAAAATAAAGGACAGAACCCATGTGATGGTTTGCCAAGCAGTGGAATAGTTTGACCAAAATTTTTTGCAAACCGTCGAGGACAAGCAATTTCTCTTGTCACCAAGATGGCGAAACGCCGCATACGCCCAGAGAGACCATAGGGATACTGCGTGATTGATTTCTTCACAAACAGATGAGCCGTTTTGGCGACTCTTTAGTGCGTCACCCAGGTCGCCCGCTGGACTTTTTTCTGTGGGGCATCTCAAGAGTAAAGTCCATGAAATTAACCCAGCGATCGTCTCAGCACTAAAAGAAAAGATCGTTCGCGAGGTGAATGGAATGCTGACATCACTTCTGCAGCGAGAAGCATGGATTACGGGGGCTAGATTCTAAAATTGTTTTCGAACTAACAGTTGATATTTAGAGGACATAATTAAAAAATATTTAGTCCCTATTTGTCTTCTTTATAATAGTTATTGAAATCCACTTTTATCGTTAGTAATTGATTTTTAATTTAGCTTTACCGAACACCCTGTAGCTTAAAATATGTTCAAACTCACCGGTTAGCTGAGTCAATCAACCCGTAAATTGTGTCGTTGAATTTGGCGTTCACAAACACACAATTTAGTTTACACAAAGTGTCTTGATTTTGTTTGTGAAAAAATAGGTCTGAAGAAAATGGAGGAAAACTTAATTTTAGAACGCATTTTCTTAGAAAATCCCTTATACACATTGATCTTACGTCGTTCGATCAAGTTTTCGTTCGAGTTCTTTCTGTTCGACCATCATCATTATCGCCACCTTACAAAGGCCGTACAAGGTGTTAGAGCGTAGCATCTCCATGAACATCTCCATTGGTCTTCAGCTTCTTCGTCGCATTCTCTTTGATCTCCTCTATCTACTGAAATCTCCTTCCATGAAGTGGTAACTTCAACTTGGGAAACAAAAAAAAGTCACACGGGGCCATATCAGGTAAATACGGCGCTTGCACGATGGTATTTACTTGGTGTTTAGTGAAATAATCCAGCACCATTTGGGCTCGGTGTGATGGCGCGTTATCATCATGCAAAATCCAAGAATTGTTTGCCCACATTTCCGGCCGTTTGCGACGTACATCATCTCTCAAACGCTTCAAAACGGATAAAAAATATTCTTTATTGACTGTCTGCCCCGATGGAAGGTTTCATGGTGCACTACGCCTTGGCAATCGAAGAAAACAGTCAACCCGGTGCTTTTTGATCATAGTGTATATAGTGGGTTGGCAACTAAGTAATTGCGAATTTTTTTAGAAAATCAAAGACAATTTTTTCATGGAACTAAATAACTTTGTTCTGTAATGTATTGCCCATTTTGATCAATCACCTGTTGCCATCTTTCAGGCAGCATCATAATCCCACGTTCATAAAACTTCTGGTTTTTATTAGCAAAAAACTGTATCAAGATCGAAACAAAACGTAATCAGATGGTACAGGGTTAGGACTATATGGTGGATGTCGTAAAACATCCTTCCACAACCTTCTTTCTTTTGATGAATATAAACTTTTGATGTTGTTTGAGTTGGTTCACCAGGCCTGACCCATGACTTTTTTCCGCTTGATATTCTTGTAAACAACCAATTTTTCAGCGCAAGTTATCAGCCATTTTAAAAATGGATCATTTTCATTACGTTTCTTTAGCAAATCGCAGCTGTTAATGCGTTGCGTTAAATGCCTTTCTTCAATTCGTGAGGAGCTTTTGTATCGAGTTTTGGAACATAGCCAAGTTGTTTTAAATGATTTTCAAGGCATGAAACACGAAGCTTGTCTGCAGTCTCACGTGTTGGACTGTGACGACCCACATCGATTGTTGCTTTAATTAGGGCGTCATCAACTTAAACTGGACGACCAGAGTGTTTTTTATCTTTGAGTAAAAAATCATCAGAATGAAATTTGGCAAACAAATTTTTACACTGGCGTTCTTTTAAGGCTTCGTCACCATAAACAGCACACAGCTTTTTATGAGCTTGCGATGCGGTTTTCCCTTTGCGGAAATAAAAAAGCAAAATATGACGAAAATGTTTCTTTTGATTTTCCATTTTTCAACGAACGCCAAATGAAAACTATGTAGCCGATCAAAAATCTTTTTTTACTGATTGACAGCTGAATTACAAACTATCAAATAACAAAATGTGTTTTACATTTGTACTACGTCTGCACACCTAAAAATTTAACTGAAGTCATCTATGAGTGAAATCCGCAATTAATTAATTCCCAACCCAATAGTTAGGTTTATCTACTGAGCGCGATGGCCCGGTTGTGTAAATTATCAGTCGTGCGCAGGCAGTGATTAAACACTTCAATTGCCATGTAATGGGACCTCCAAGCGCTAGGAATTCAACTAATAACAATCTCTTATGCAGGCTGAAGTTTCTTGGATAATCAGGGTTCGATATAAACGATTCTTTGAATTAAGAAGTAAACGAGGTATATCTGCTTCGAAGGATAAATGGTTTTGACGCGATGTTTTTTTTGTTGAAAAAATGGGGGATTCATGCCAATAATAGTAAAATCTTTTTTCATTATTTTTAAGATGTTCGACCTGATAAATTAGATATTTTTATATATAATTGGCGCGTACTCTCTTTTTTGGTGTTTGGCCGAGCTCCTCCTCCTCTTTGTGGCGTGCGTCTTGATGTTGTTCCACAAATGGGAGACCTACAGTTTCAAGCCGACTCCGAACGGCAGATATTTTTATGAGGAGATTTTTCATGGCAGAAATACACTCGGAGGTTTGCCATTGCCTGCCCAGGGGCGACCGCTATTAGAAAAAACCTGTTCTACTTTTTGGTGTTTCACTGAGATTCGAACCAACGTTTTCTCTGTGAATTCCGAATGGTAATCACGCACCAACCCATTCGGCTACGGGAATTCGCTCCAATAAGCGGCCGTCGTAGCCGAATAGCCGGTGCGTGACTGCCATTTGCAAATGCGCGAGTTCCAATCTCCGCGGATGAAACACGAAAAACGAAAATGATAGGACAAGTTTACTCTAGCAGTGGCAATGGCAAAGCTATGGCCATGAAGAAGTCTTCATAAAAAACCATCTGCCGTTTGAAGTCGGCTTAAAACTGTAGGTTCCTCCATTTGTGGTAAAACATCTACCAAAAATAGGAGGTAGATGGTGTAGTCGTAAAATTGGTGCCAACGTCGTGCCTAGGGTATTTCGCGGAGCTTCTTTTCCTATTTGTGATGCACATATGTATAGCATGATTGTGTCGGAGGAGTTGATTTTTATGAATTTTTTCTCATGACAGAAATACACAGTGGTTTGGCATGGCCTGTCGAGGGGAGAGCGCTAGGAGACACAACTTTTTCTATCACTTGATTATTCATATCTACAATGGGTCTCGAATCTAAGATAACTGAAAAAATGGTTACAAGTGAATCATTGAAAGTATTACCCATCGCTGGCTACTACTTTTTCTCATCTTTCTGGTAAATCTCGTAAACCGTCGTGTAAAACTGTTCATCTTTTGAGTCTTTCCACGGATCAAGCCATTTTTTGATGTCTTCATATGAATGGAACTATTGCTCAGCTAGACCATGTGCCATCGATCGGAACAGGTGATAATCGGACGGCGCAATATCTGGAGAATATGACGGGTTTGGCAACGTGAGGCCGAGCGTTGCCATGCTGTAGAATCACTTTTTCATGCCTCTCCGCGTATTGCGCCCGCTTCTCGCGCTGTGCTCGGGTCAATCGAATCAATTGAAGTCAATACCGATCCCCAGTGATTGTTTCGTTTGGTTTCAACAGTTTATAATAAATAACACCAACTTGGTCCCACCAAGTACATAGCATAACCTTCGCAGCGTGAGTATTCGGTCGAGGCGACGACGTAGAAGCATGACCGGACAGTCCCCATGACTTTCTTTTCTTTGGATGGCTGTAATGAATCCATTTTTCATCACCCGTCACGATGCGTTGAAGAAAACCCTTCCTTTTTTACCGCAACATCCCTTGGTTTGAACTCATAAGAAACCCAAGTCCCTTGTTTCTCAATCATTCTCAAAGCATGCAATCGCTTGGAAATGAATTGGCGGGAAACTCCTAGTACTGAAGCAAGCTCTTCTTGCGTTTGACACGAATCCTCATTGAGCAATGCCTTCAATTCAGCGTCTTCGAAGGTTTTAGGCCTTCCTTAACGCGGCCAGTCGTCAATATTAAAATCTCGGCACGCTGTTTCACTTAAAGCAGCATCTCCATAAACTTTTTTTCGAATGAAAGAGGAAAATCAACACTTCCCGCAAATGACGATTATTCGGCACAAATTCAGACATTTTCGCAAAACGAAAAGTACCCAAACAAATCACTAATGTGTCGAAGCAGTTTGTTTCCCCTATGGTTTATGACGTTTAGGTTATGTTAGAATCGGCTAGCACACACTGCCAATATCATTTATGCGTTTTATGTATGTATATGTGCATGTCTACATCTGTCTATGCTAGAGCCCGACCTCCAATAAAGTTTGTGCAATTAGCAGAGCGCAACGTTATCTCTAGCACACAATCACCGTGAAGCAGTTGACGTTTAAGGAAGCGCACATTTTCAAGTATTGCCATTAGAGGTGCACAAATTTGTATGGAAAATTTAAACTTTTTTTCCAATTTTTGTGACCTTGGTGTTTTTTGGCCATCTAACTACTTAAAGAGCGCCCAAGGAGAGAATAACTCGAAAGGCAGTTGAATTACGTCCTGTTGGAGGCCGAAGAAGGGGACGCCCCACAAAGAGATGGCTCGAAGACGACAAAGTTGACCTTGGAAAGCTAAATGTGCGACGGTGCAAGGAGGTAGCCTTAAATACAGAATGAAGCAATGGTTCACCAAGGACTGTGATGCTAAGAAGAAGAAGAAGAACTACATACTTAAAGCTTGGCGTATAAAATTTAAATCCAATCGGCTTAGCTTTAATGTGAAATAAATAATTCATGGCTATAAAAAGTCCATGACCTTCGCAGATTTGGACACCCTTAATGTATAAAAATGTTTCGATACATACATACACACTTACACATGCAGTGAACGCGAATGCACTGTCATTGGCACCAGCGGGCGGCTGCACTCACATCTGCGCGTGCTTCCAGCTCATTAGGGGACTACCGCCGTAAGTGCGTCAGCAATTTAAGCTTCAGCATTTGCGCTGCTGCAGTTAGTGGTGTTGGTGCTACTGTTGCTGTTGTTGCTGCTTCTGCTGCTGTTACTCTTGCTGCTACAGCTAATTTGAATTATTCATACGCACTGAATGCCGCCCATAACTGGCCAGTGTCCATGGTGCGTAAAACATTCAATATAACCTGTCGCAGGCTAATCTTGTGCACAACAATAATTTTCAATTTATCCGCATGGCACATAAATTTGGCAAAATACCTCCCAACTCTACCAGCCCACCCACACCACTACAGTTCATCCTTTCTTAAGCGCGTGCGGTGCATGGCTAATTGAATAAACGCATGCTTAGGCTGCTCTGGGTGTTTCGGTGGTGGCGGGGCAGATTGTTTTGGTTTGTAAGCTTGAATGCAACACAATGCGATAATACAATACACCATTGCCCAACAATGCTGACCTTAACAACAATAACAACAAAAACAAGTGCATATAAGTAAAACCACAATAGCACAGAATACAATAGCAGACCAAAAACAATGCGGCTGTAATAATAAAGAGAGTCGGCAATAAAAGAAACAACAACGATGAACTGCACATAGAACTGGACGTTGATATGGATATGAAAATGATGTGCATAATTGCGTGAGGCTTGCAATAAGAAGCTACCCAGCCCAGTGAGTGCCCACCAGAGTGAAGACAATGATCCGAAATGTTGCAATTAATTAGCGAAATGGCTGCCGACTTTGCTGCAGCTGCTGATAGTGAACGAGCAGCATGGCATTCATCATATAAATACATATCTACCTATACGAGGCCGGTTCAATAAGTGCGCGTGTTTGACGACAGAGGGCGTTTCTGATGGAAGTTGGTTAAGCATCGCGCGTTGGCATTTATGAAACGACGGCAAACAAATTTTAGACAGATCGATAGGTTAGTTTGGATTTGGCAGCTATTCGAGTAAGAGTTTCGTGGTTCTCGCTAAGATGGAATAAGTATCGTTCGGTAATTCGCCTCTTGTTTTTGGATGGAAAAAATGGGAGGAGCAAAGTTGAATGTTTTCTATGGGACGCTTCGCCATCTGTGACCACAGTTAAATATTGGTTCAACGATTTGAATCGTGGGCGAACATCCGTTTTTGATGAGTACGGACTAAGGAAATCGTTCAAAAAGTCCACGACATGATTCTCGGTGATCAACGAACGAAAGTGCGCGAAGTAACAGAGGCCATAGGCCAAAAAAATAGAAGGAGACACAACCCCTGTATTTGACGAAAAATGGAATGGCAATTGATATCTTACATGATAAGTTGGCGATGAAAAAATGGTCGGCCCGATGCGGGACAACAAGCGGCTGGCTGTTAACTTCGATGTAGTGTTTGGAGCAATTTACGCGAGATCCGAAGGAATTTTTGCGTCGAGTTGTCACCGTTAATGAAAACTGGATTCATCATTACACACCAAAAACTAAGCAACAATCAAAACAATGGATTTCTTCCAGTGAATCTGCTCCACAGAAGGTGAAGACAGCCCCATCGGCCGGAAAGTTCATGGCGTCGATTTTTTGGGATGTGAACGGCGTCATCCTCATGGATTTTTTAGGAACAGGAAGAACGATCACTGGACAATACTGCAGTGAGTTATTGGACCGATTTCACAAAAAATTGAAGGGGACACGGCCGCACTTGGCGAAAAAGAAGGTACTCTTTCACCAGGATAACGCACCAACACATTCATCAGGAGTTGTCGCCGGCAAACTGCATGAACTGCGTTATGAATTCCTGCCGCATCACCCGCATTCACCCCTGAGACTCTTTCTTGTTCCCTAATATGAAGATGTGGCTCGCGGGAAAAAAATTTAGTTCAAACGAGGAAGTCATCACCGAGACAGTGTGTTTTGAAGAGTTCGATAAATTCTATTTTTAAAGGGGTTAAAAAAATGGCCGGAGCGTTGGGAGAAGAGTATCTTTCTAAAAGAGGACTATGTTGAAAAAAAGAAAAAAAATTTTTTGAAAAAATGGTGTCTTCATTTCTAACACGGGTACTTATTGAATCCCCCTCGTACATATACATACATACTTACATATGCATTCTCTTACATGGAACAACACCACACGAAAAAATTATAAAACCAACTAAATTTCTTATATTTTTTTATCACTCTAGGGCTAAGAATTTATGATTTTCATATTTAAACTTTTAATGATAAATGTTTGAAAAATATCCAGAAAAAGCACACATTTAACGAAACTTTGATTATCTATTGGGTATGGGAATAAGTTTCCGTCCTTTTAAACAATTAAATAGTCCGAATTATTTAAACAATGAAATAATACATGGTAATATATGAAGGATGTGCCATTGAAAGCTACAACTTTACTCCATCTTTCAGGCAGCAAACGGATTCCTCTGGCGAAAAATTCGAGTTCCTTTGGCTTGACCCATTCATTGAGCCAGTTTACGAAGCTCTCGTAAAAAGTGAGCCGCTCTACAATAAGGGCTGACTGCATTGATCGGAACAGATGGTAATCCGAAGGTGTAATGTTTGGGGAATATGGCGAGTGGGGGAAAATAAATAAATTTCACTAAATATTTCTGGACCGATTTAGCAACGTGTGGCCTGGCGTGGTCATGTAGCAAAATCAGTTTTTTATGTCTACCGACCCATTCCGGCCGCTTTTCTTTGAGAGCTCGATTCAAACACATTAGCTGCAGTTGGTAACGATCGCCAGTGATGGTTGCAGATGGTTTAAGGAGTTCATAATAGATGACACCCTTCTGATCCCACCAGATGCACAACATAACCTTTGAAGCATGAATACTTTTTTTGCTGTTGATAAACCTGACTCACGTGGCAGGCTCCAACATTTTCGACGCTTATGGTTATCATAATAGATTCATTTTTCATCGCCAGTGACAATGCGATGCGCAAAACATTTTCTTTTCTGCCGTTCAAGAAGCGTCTCACACGTCACCAACGCCTCTCGATATCTCTCTCCTTCAATTGATGTGGCTCCCAGTTACCTGCTTTCTGGACCATTCCGATCACTTAAAAACCTTTACCGACGCTTGATCTGTCAACATCCAACTCTTTAGACATATGAACAAGGGTTCGACACACGTCTTTATTTAATAATTATGGTAGTTGAATATCTTCAAATTTTTTCGATGCCCCTTTGCGAACTTTATCACTTGTGTCGATGGGATTTTAAACTGAAATAAAACAACGAAAATTCAAATTAATTGGGTAATCATTATTATTTTTGTATAGAATCATTCATGGCATTTATTTTTTAAAGATAATCGCTTTCAAATATTGGCCGCAACTGTACCGTGAACACCAATTTTGAATGACTCGCTGGAGGACTTCGGTCTGTGTCTCGTGAAGAACTTTAGTAATATTGGCTTCTAATGCCTCAATCGAAGTTGGTTCACGCCCACAAATAAAAGTTAAAAGGTGTGATATCACACGCTCTTGGTGGTCAATTCACTGGGCCGAGACGAAAGATAAATGGCTCACCGAAACGACAACGCAGTAAATCCATTGCTTCATGGGCTGTATGGCAAGTAGCGCCTTGTAGCATCTTGTAGGATCCAAATACTGTAGAGATCAAGGCCTTCAATTACCGTCATCAAAAATGGTTTATCATGGCGTGATAGCATTCGCCATTCATTGTTACCTTGGCGCCAGTCTCGATTTTGAAGAAATGATTCCTCCAGCTCATAGGCCGCAATGAAAATTTGCTTTCAATGAATGCAATGGTTGTTCATGAATGGCTGAATGGCTCTTCAGCTCAAATACGGTATTTTTGCTTATTGACGTATCCATGAAGCCAAAAATGGGCATCATAGCTGAACAAAATTCGGGTCACAAAATACGGATCTTCGGCGAGTTTTTCAAGAGCCCAATGACTGCAATTATGACGCTTTGGAAGATCAAATCAAGATCTTTGCGTAAAATCGCCCAATTACTGGAGTTTTTAACGCTAGCAAAATTCTTTGCAGCTCTGCCCTCCTTTCTACTTGTGCTTGTCAACTTTTCTGCCATTTTGCAACCCACCTCGCAGATGGTTTACGATATCCAATATTTTTGGTAATTGCTTCATGCAGTAAATAGCTATAGATTTGCGGAAACATTAGAGAAAATTCATCCAACGTCAATCTGTGACTGCCATGAACTGTAGTCTCGATTGTTTCTACAAGCTCGTCAGTAACAATTCAACATATTTCGTGCTTCTTGATTGTCATACGCATCGCCTCCTCCTCTTTCGTTCGTTTATCATGGCAATATAGATGGGAATCATCTCATATGTCCATCTGTTGCTTTTCTGCAAATGTCAATCTGGTCTCCTTGTGTCGTGTGGTTTACGTCCTCATTTTCGGACTAGACTACTAGATTAGAATCCGCTCCCAAAATTTGTTGCACACGACGGGTAGTAACTTCTCAATTAAGGGTGTGCTTGATTTCAGCTGTGATATTTAATTTATTTATAGCAAAACGTTTGATTTCCTGAACATCTCTAGCGCTAAGCTTTGGTTTTCCACCACTTCTCTTGGTACTTCCGTACTTTCTTGAAAAATGAAAGTAACGTAAAAACCCAGCTTTGCTTCTTTTTTATGTTGAAGCTATCTCTTGCATTTCAAGGCCTCTCTCTCCTTGCTAAAAGTTGTGTCACCTCAATTTCAGTCAAGGCTTTTCCTATTACTCTGTACTCCGTTAGTAGATACTATTAAAAACATCTGGGTCTTATAATTTCTTCGCGCTGTGTATACAGGGCTCTTCTTAGACCATTCACCATACGCTCTTCTGACTACATTTTGTTGTTGCATACATGCCAGCAGTATTTTTTGTGTACAATTCTCTTCAATCTCACTCTCTACTACATAATGAACAATACAATTTAAGTGCCGATTCCCACAAAAGCGCTTAATCACTCCTTCACTATCCACTTTCCACTTTCCACTTCCCATTATGCACTCATTTTAGTTATCCACTCGCCCAAACGTTGGCTCTTTCGCACGCTCTCTTGATCCGCACTCACTCACACGTCCACCCAATAATCTGGCATATTTGCATGCCAAATTTGATAATATTAATGTTGCATGAATTTTCAAAATGCTCGCCCAGTCCGGCAAGAGTTGCATATTTGCATGATAATTCAGTGCAGTGCAGCCTCGAATGTGCAGTGCTTATCTAAAATAGGTTCGAGTGGATTGTGCGAAATTTGAATAAACATATGCTCGAAGATAAGTGAGAGTAATTGTGGAAGTATTTAGTATTTGGGATAATGCAGAATTTGTAGTCGAATAAAAATGTCAAAAGAGTTTACAAAATCATGAATAAGCTTTAGGCATAGATACAATAGGAGTATTAGGGAAGTCAAAAAAAAAGGCGAAGTATTGAATATTTATTACGACACGCGTAGTAGTCTTATTTACTTGTAGCGGAAAAGAGGGTCGTTTCAAAGACCGTACAAAAATAAAAACTACTTAGGGCGAATTTTCAAAAAGTCGATTTTATTTTATTTTTTTAAATACTTTTTTTATAAACTATTTAAGGCCGTAATTTTGGTCAAAAATAAATTTTTTTTCAGAAACCGGCATTTTGTCAAAAAAAATATATATAATAGGACTATGAATAAGTTCGTGCGGTTTTTTTCGAAATTTGAAACTTTATTGACGTAAAATGGTTACAAATTTAATATTCAAAATATTGTCCATCGCTTACTACTACTTTTTCCCATCTTTCTGGCAATTCACGGATTCCCTTTGTGAAAAATTCGGTCGGTTTTGCCGCAATCCACGAATCGATCCATTTTTTGACTTCATCGTAATTACGGAAGTGCTGGTCAGCCAGGCCATGTTGCATCGATCGGAAGAGATAGTAATCGGATGGCGCAAGGTCTGGACTATACGGCGGGTGGGGTAGGACATCCCATTTGAGCGTTTCTAAGTATGTTTTGACCACTTGTGCAACATGTGGCCGAGCATTGTCATGTTGCAAAATAACTTTGTCGTGTCTATCGGCGTATTGCGGCCGTTTTTCTCGCAGTGCTCGGCTCAAACGCATCAATTGTCGTCGGTAGACATCCCCCGTAATCGTTTCATTCGGTTTCAGTAGCTCATAATACACAACACCCAGCTGGTCCCACCAGATACACAGCATAACCTTCAGGCCATGAATATTCTGCGCCGACGTCGATGTTGAAGCATGGCCAGGGTATCCATACGTTGCCCGACGTTTTGGATTGTCGTAATGGACCCACTTTTCATCGCCAGTCACAATTCGATGCAAAAAACCCTTTCTTTTGTGCCGTTGAAGCAGTTGTTCGCATGCCATAAAACGGCGTTCAACGTCTCTTGGCTTCAATTCATACGGCACCCAATGGCCTACCTTTCGGATCATTCCCATGGCTTTTAAACGTTTGGAAATGGTTGATTGATCAACTCCCAAAGTTTTTGCAACCTCTTCTTGCGTTTGAGCCGGATCTTGATCGAGCAATTCCTCCAATTCGGTATCCATGAACTTTGGCGGCGCACCCTCGCGTTCTTCGTCTTCCAAGCCAAAATCACCACTTTTAAAGCGTGCAAACCACTTCTGGCACGTTCGCTCAGATAGAGCATGCTCACCATAAACTTCCACCAAGATACGATGACTTTCGGCTGCTTTTTTCTTCATATTAAAATAATGAAGAAGAATTCCCCGCAAAAACACATTATTTGGCACGAAATTCGACATTTTCAAGTGTGGTAAAAATATTGTTGTTTACGCTTCAAATAAAAAACTTATACTGACGTTTGTGCCTTACGACAGTAGCTCTCCAATGAATGTTTGGAAATGTGGATCGATGGAATAATAATCAAGTTACGCCATCTGTTGTAAAACCGCACGAACTTATTCATAGTCCTATTATTTTGCTTATTTCTTACTTTAATTACTAGATTTATTTAACATTACTCTAACGAAATCTGTTTTAATTTAATTTTTTGTTTTATTTCAGAGGATCCAGTTCAGAGATATAGAGGTCACCGCAAAAAGTCTTTCTTGAGAAGAGCTCCCGGATATCAGGTGTAACTCCTTTCCCAAAAAATATTTTTACTAATACTAAGTCTTAGAATACAGTTAAAAGATAACATAATATGTGTAAAAATTTTTAGATCAATAAATTTAAAAATTTTCTGAGAAAAAATTCTGGAAAATTAGCTTTTTTCGGTCTTCTAAATGTATATAATCCCCTAAATGTTTGGGGTAAATCTTTTTTATTTTTCGAATTAGATTTATATACTTCGCTGTTCTATTTTGGTTTGTCTGGAAAATAACCATTCGTTGCTGCAATCACCTGCTCGTTTGATAAAATCTTTTTTTTCGCCAGCCATTTCTTGAAATTAAAAAACAAATAGTAGTTCGAGCGATCCGAGAGAGCCACGTCTGCAGAATAGGGGGATGGAAAAGGAAAATCACTCGACTTCCTCGATTCAAGCGAATGCCAAATACAAAGAACTAGACCGATCTGGCTGAAACTTGGTGTGTGTTTTTCCAAGAGATGCTGCTGACTAAATTTAACCTCGGTACGTGCCAGTAGTGCCATATCTCTGACTGTGCATGAACTTTTCAAATTACTCTCCAGTTTTAAGCCTAAAATTGGTTGGATTTCCAGCACCCTTTAGTAAGGCCAATGAAGTTTCATACAAAATTTATATGAATAAAAGTGGGTTTTCCTAAAATGTGCCTGGAAAAGTTAAAAATGTGAAATTTTGATGGAAATTTGGACTTGTCTGGTTCCTGTAGGAGAAGAAATTATAGTTTTATAAAAAAATTATTAAAATTAAGTGAGAAGCAATTAAGTTGGCAAAACTTGTTAATAAATCACTGTTTTACATATTTTCAGTTTTTGAAATTATTACCGTTGTATGTCATGTGGGCGTGGGTATTGACCGATTTCACCCATTTTCAATACCAACCATTTTTATCATATGACGAATGTTCATTGAAATATCCCAATTTTTGCTCAAGTTAACGTGCGCCTAGCAGGCGGGCAGACGAATTCGACAGACATGACGAAATCGACTTCTCTCGCCCGTCATTCTAAGCATTTTGATATTCATGCATGACCTTTCCTTTTTCAGTATTACTTTTTTTCATATTCAGTACATTGACCTTTTGTGGACCACCCTAGTGTGTGTATATACTTGCATTTGCAGAAATTATTTAATAATTGAACAATTTATTCATTTGTATTTTATCTATAAAAATATTGCCCCAAAATATTGTTTGGTTGGTTGAAGTAGCCATGTTGTTGATATAGTAGGCTCCACATATATGGTTTTTGGTGCGAACACCGAACTTTGGGACACAGAGAAATCTTTAAGATGCCCTCTGAGCAGCCTCCACCATTGTTTTTGGCACCTAAAGACGATCCTATGCCCATAATTTCATTTGGAAAGACATTTGATGGAGTGATGTTCTCTCAAACTGAAGAATATTTTCAGATTTGCCCAAGAATCTGGAAAATTCCCACAAGACTAGCTATCTCTGTCTCTTTCTATCCTCCCTTTTTCGCTCTGTCACTTCTCACCTTTTCTTCTTGACTAGCAACCCTTTTAATTTCCAGAGCTTCGAATACAATGGTTTTGTTAGTCTGAGTTTTTTAGGAGTTACTAAATCTCTCGGTGGTTCTTCGCTCACCTTTTTCAAATTTAAAATTTTTCATTTCAACTCTAAAATATATTCGCTACACAATGAATTACTATTAAGGTGAATGAAAGAAATTTAGGGCCATTAGTTTAAGAAATTCGCATGTGAATGTAAATTTGATTGACAATAAATATCTGAGCAATATTTTGCGAAACAAATAATCTTCTTCTTCTTTTCTTTCATGCTTTTGTTCCGTTTTATTTGGGGTCAGCTCTCTTAGTTCGTAATCGTCGATTTTTTCTTCCACCCAAGATTTTTTCTCAATCGGCGCGATTTCAAGACTTGCCCGAATGTATCGGTTTGGTACTTTGTCCAACGTTGTGACCCATGTTGACCTTTCGTAATATTTTTATTTCTGCTGTTTGAAGTTTTCTTTCATGGGGCTTTGTTAGAGCCTAGCATTCGTCTTCGTATAACATAGTCGGATGCACAGTCGTTTTGTAGATTATGCCTTTTAGATGGAGCGGCATGTACTGTCGCATAGCACGCCGCTTAGAGTTTTTCAGTTTAACCAGTGCTGATTCACGCTATGTTGTACGTCTTCATTGATCAGTTCACAAGTTGAAATCAAAAAATCGAATTACGAAACATAAATTACGTCCTTTAAAGAGTTTTCTATAAAAAGTCAATACAGATCAAAAGAAGACTAATCATGGCGGCCACAGATTCAACTCTTCTGTACTGCAGCGAAATATGGGAAGATGCGTTAAACTGCAAAGCCATTTCTGGCATTGTAGTCTTTGTGATCAGCGTGGAGATACCCGTCGACTTCACGGTAGAACGAACGGATGCGTGGCACTCCAAGAAGAAATACGTCGCGGAACGGAGATGCCAAACCATGCTGGCGAAGCCGATGAGACACCGAACCAAGTGGCAGATGGACGGCGAAACTCATTCCATTAATAGGCAAACGGGGTCAAAGAAACTTCGGCGAAGTGAACTACTTCTTAACTCAGTTCCTCTCGTGCCAGTGACACTTCCGGAGATAGCTAGACCGTAGGGGCAAGGTAAGCTATCTCAAGTGTATGTATATACTACGAAGCGCTGAGCTATGACTCTGAACACACGATTTTTAGTTGTGACAGATGGCTCGCGGAAAGAGACGCTCTGAGGAAGCAGATTAGCGACGTCGTGCGGAGCAACATAATCAGCAAAATGCACGAACGCGAGGACAGCTGGGACGCGATAAGAGAATGTACTGAGGACAAAAAAGATAGCCCTGGACGCAGTGCAACAAAGCGAAAACGCACAGATAGAGACACAAGAAGACGAGCCAATAGCATGGAAATTGGCTACAAATACGATGGATTCAAACGTGGATGAATAGAATTGGTCTATTTCATGGGTGCCGTTCTGGGCCCTCCCGTAGTAGTGCAGAAAGTAGTCCCGGTAAGGGTGCCTTCCCCGAAGGAGAGGAGGATCGCTGTAAGTGCAACGGTATTTCTAACCCTACCCCACCCCCCCAAAAAAAAATTATTAACTGTGATGGAACTTGGCTTTTCAGCCTTCGTAGATTTTACAGTTTTTCTTTGATAAAGGCGAAAATACTAGGCAAGCCAGGCCGCTGAAATGATTTCCGTCTTACCACCCGCATTTTATCTTTCCTATCTCTATTCTTTCTACTGAAATCTATCCGGGTGTAGTACAATGATCTCCTGACCGAGTGCTTGGACTTGTCCAACCCCCCACAAATCGAATCTAATCTAATGCTGCTCTGTTGGAAAACTCCTACTTTGTATGGAAGAAAAAAAAACTGCGGACGGGAGACAACCATGTAAACCCTACAATCGTTCCTACGAAAGTGATTGGCATTTCCATGTGCTGCTCAATACATCATAACGCAAATTTACAAGTGATGAAAGTCATCAATATTTTAATAGACTACAAAAACTCTTGTGATGATGATGAAAAACTAGGTCGCCCATTGCATGGATTAACCTCAGAAAACTTCGTAAAAGTGCGTAATTTAGTAAAAACTCACAAGAAGTATTCTATGAGAATCATTGAAATGAAATTGAAGAGATTCCACCGGCAATTATATATTGCATTTCGGCCGACTTCTCGCCTTTTCGTTAGCACAAATCTAAACTTGTGCCACCGAACTAAGAGAGATGAAAAAACCGCTTGATCGGCCAAGAATTCTGCGTAAGTTTCTCGCAAAATGGCGAATTATTTATTGGCATCATTCGTGGACACCTACATCTGATTTAGCCCCCTACGACTATTATCTATTCTCGACACTCTATTTGGTGATGAAAATAAAACGTCATTAATCGTCTGTAGCCATTCGTCTTAAAAAAATTCTTAAAAATTACAATACATAGACAGTTGTTTGACTTGAAAAGTGGGAAACGTGTTAAAAAAATTGTGTATTGAAGCAAAAGCCGAATATAGGGATTATTTGCCACAAAATAAATATATTTCTGGCAAAAACTAAAATTTTCAAGTATTACATTTCAAAGCTCTGAAGATGCAAGATCTAAAGAGAAATGTCTTACGAAGTAAAATTCATAATTTTTACCCCGAAAAGTATTAATGTCGATTAATATTTTTGCATACTCATGAATGCACTATTATTGAACTTTTTTTGAACCATTAAATGCATACAACTTCACGCTCAAATCATTGTACAAAACTGGGAATAGCGGGACCAGCTCACTGTTGCAGGCAGCAAAACCATATTAGCAAAGACGGCACTCTTCGTTAGCTTATTACAGGCGGCACACATTTTTTCACCGTAACTGTATGTATTTGCATATCCAAAAGCAAAATCGTAGCATACATTTAGGGTAAATAAAGATTACTTTATTTAACAGGTGCTGCACATTATTTCTCATTCGCTAAAGCGATAATTCAATGCAGCTTCCCCTTCTTGCGCATTTCCGTTAGAGCTATTCTCTCTCTCCATCTCACTCCTCTCCCTCTCTCTCATCCCCTGCCGCCTTTTGCGTAACTCCTGCGCGCTTAAGCCAATAAATCTTCAGCAAAGTTTTCTGTATGCCAAGGAAAATAAGGAAATGAATGTCGCAATTGAAATTAATTTCCCCAAATGAAAGGCAGCAGAAAAAACTAATGCCAAAAACGATGCTACACAAACAAATACACACAAATATATTTCTGTTACTGCAACTAAAGTGCAGCAGCGTTGCTGAAAACTTTCGAACGCGGATTCACACCTCCACAACGCGCGGCATTGCTTGGCTTCCCTTTGGCCACATCTCGCGTTGTTGGCAAGTGTTTTTACAACTTTGCGTTCACATGGTTTAAGCATTTATGTATTTTGTGAACTTTTACTGAGCGCAGCGCTTATTTTTTCTTCTTTCTTTCATTCGCACCTCACAAAAAGTGACGATTTATTTTGCTTGCCTTAACCCGCTCAGTGCCACGCAATGCCTGGATTCACTTAACTCAACCAAACTCAAACTAAAAACGCATTCCGAATGCAAAAAGGGATTTTCACTATCAAAACGTACAAATCCAATCGATTCTGCAACACGTTACAACGCATTACTGCTTTGTTGTTGTTGTTGTTGGTGTAATGCGCAGCAATGCCACAAAATTGAAAAGGAATTGATTGTGATTTCGCAGATGAAAATAAGGGCGCAGTTGCCGCAGTATGCGCGCGAAGATGTAGTCGACACAACGCGCTTTTGACTCGGCAGAAAGCTCGGAAAACAGTCATAAATTATCGCATTGCGTTGAGGTTAAGTATACGCCCTGTTTCCCTTGGCTGTGCGCAGCATTGAAATGGAATTGTTTGCTGGCCTTTGAGAGTTGCCAACTCATCCGCGCTGCTCGCTCACATTGCTGCATTGCCGTCTCTATGGTGGATTGGACTGAGATGTTCGTTTTTCGATTGCAGCGAAAATGACTTTTGATAGTGAAAATTGAAAATCTTATTGGAAATGGATACACTGGATGGATGCATGCATTTGCACATAATCAACTGTAAGGCGCACTGGGATTTATTTGCTAAGGCCATTTTAGCTCACAACGAGGTGGGGTATGGCTAAAGTATTTAATGAAAATGCCGGCATTGTGACGGCGTTGAAAAGTTTTGGTGGGAATAAGTGACAAAAATTGCTCGTACGCTTAATATTATGGATTCTTTATTCTTCCCTTTCTATTTTCAGACAAATTCTGGGTATGCAATTTGGTAGTCCACCGAATTTTGATGCGTGCCGATTTTTGAAATGATTGGTTGTTGAATTCACATTACGCCAAATCCTGAAAAAGACCCATGAAAAGCAAGTCGACACCCATCATCTCTTTGTCGACTATAAAGCTGCGTTCGATAGCCCGATAAGGGATTGCCTGTACGCCACCATGTCTGAGTTCGGTATACCAGCGAAGCTCATACGGCTTTGCAGAATGACGTTGAGCAACACAACCAGCTCCGTCAAGGTAGGAAAAAACCTCTCCAAGCCATTCAGTACTGTTCGAGGTTTCAGACAAGGCGATCCACTGTCATGCAACCTCTTCAACTTCTTGATGGAAAGGGGTGCTTCGAAAAGCAGGTGTTCATCGTAATGTCACATCGTAATGTGTCCAGCTCCTTGCGTACGCCGATGACGTTGACATTATCGGCCACTGTAAGCGAGATGTCACCGAAGCGTGGTCTTACAAGCCTTGAAAACAATCCACGTCAAGGACGTCCAAAAAGAGCAACAGAAACAGCACCAAAAATGGTTGAAAAATACAAGATGTTGTATTGGAATATCGTCGAGTGACTGAAAAAGATTTTGTAGAAGGCTTAGGCATCTCATTGAGCTGTGTGAAGTATTGGGTTTCAGAAAGCTGTGCACACAGCGGATGAGGCATTCGCTAAAAATGGTACAAAATCAAATGCGAATGCGACTTTATCAGCAACATTTAGAGCGTTTTCGAAAGGATAAAGTGGATTTTGTGCATCGATTCACCATTATGGGTAAGACTTGGGTCCATCACCATGATCCTAAATCAAAATAAGAGGCTAAAGAGTGGTGAGAACCTGGTTTTTCGGCTATGAAACGAGTTCGTGTCCAGAAATCGGTCAAGAAGTTGCTAGTATTAGTTTTGTTTGGATGCGAAAGGAATTTTCTGTGTGGATAACTTGCAAATTGGTGAAGGGGAAAATTCGGGAAAGAGAGTCTATTTGCAAAAGAAAAAAATTATATTCCACCATTTTTTCAAAAAATCATGAGGCCATAAGCTGCTACAACAACAACAGACAATTTTACAATGCTTAAAATCCATGAATTAGAGTTCGAATTATGGGAGCATCCACCGCATTTGGCGCCCAAAAAATTCATGCGCGGAAAGCGTTTCTCATCAAATGATAATGCACAAAAGCTGTGGAAGCATATTTTGCAGCCCTTCCTTTCAGACTCTCACTTCAGAGATGTTATTCATAAATTGGAGCAACTATACTGAATGATGTCAGGAACAGAGGGGGAGCCGACATAGACAGCGACCACGATCTAATTACCGGTGACGTCAAGATCCAGCTAAAATGCTGGAAGAAAAAGTACTCACCACGCAAGCATAAGCGACTCATCGTCCAGCTGTTGCGCGATCCCGCGACCAAAAAAGAAACAACTAGCGCCTTTCGCGAGAAGCTGCTCACCAACCACAACAACACTGATTGGGAAGCTACGAACGCCACGCTCAGGCAGATCGCTCAGGAATAACTTGGCACAATAAATACCACCCACAGCAAACCATGGATCTCCGACATCACTTGTGGCATCATTCAGCGCAGAAATGAACTTGAAGACCTTGCTAGCGATGCCAAAGCGGCAGCAGGAGTAAACAACATGAGACAGCTGTACCGCATAGTTGGCCGCCTAACCAACCAACGGAGTAACAGAAACCAGCCGATCAGAGATCTGAATGGTGCTTTGCTGACTACAAAATTGTAGCCATAATCATACAGAGCAAGCACTCGATATCTTTCATACTCCTTAAGAGAAGAGCAAGCTGGTTTTCGCCCTCACTGAAGCTGTGTTGACCAAGCCAACACACTTCGGATTATAGTAGAACACTCAGTTGAGTGGCGCTTCTCGCTCTAGATGCTGTTCGTAGACTTTAAGAAGGCGTTTAACACTATCAAACGAGATGCAATATGGCTGGCACTGAGTAGAAAGGAAGTTCCCGCCAAGATAATCTGCCTCATCAAAGCCCTCTACGAGAATTCCGAACTGGCAGTGCTTCACCGAGGCGATATTAGCGATCCATTCACTATCAATGCAGGCGTAAAGCAAGGTCTGTCGCCCCTTCTCTTCGCTATCGTCCTTGATGATTTTATGAGCCAACTAACCCTGCATAAAAAAGGCATTGTATGGAGTTTAACCAGACATCTTGAGGACCTGCACTTCGCCGATGACATCTGCTTCCTCTCTCAAAAACCCTCTGACATGCAAGCGAAGGCAGACAAACTAGTCGCGCTGGCACGCACTATCGGAATGGAGGTCAACATCGCCAAGACCAAGGCCATGCGAGTTAATCACAATAATACAAGACAGATATTAGTTGACGGATGCCGGGTGGAATGCGTTGAAAGCTTCTGCTACCTCGGATGCATCATCACGGCAGATGGTGGCAGATGTCAACTGCAGGCTAAACAAAGTAAGGGTGGCATTCGGGCGAATGCATACGGTATGGGGGAGCTCGTAAATCTCCGGGCGCACAAAACTACGAATATTTGGCTCATGTGTAAAAGCATCCATCTATCGTATATTGGCTATACACAGCAATTGTAAGACGAATCCTAACATACGGTATACTAGTATGGTGGCCGGCTTTAGATAAGTTATATATTAAAAAAACCATGGTACATGTACTAAGAATGGTCAGTCTTTGCATCTGCGGGCCCCTGACGACCACACCCACAGGGGCACTAAACATTATGCTTAACCTATTACCCGTAGAAAATTTCGGCAAGCAAACAGCTGCCAAGTCGGCTCTCAGATTAAGAGAAATCGGTCTATTCAGAACCAGAGAGAACACTTATCAATTTTAAGAAAATTTCCCTACATTCCTGGTACAACGGATTTCTGTAAGACCAAGGATGTCAACTTAGATAAGTCCTTCGTCACAGCATTTCCATCCAAAGAGGAATGAGTTTATTGTTATGGCTCAAATGGCTCAAAATTAGACTGCCTACCTGATCATTGCAGTGTATTTCAGGCGGAAGTCACTGCCATAAAAGAGGGAGTTACGGTAATAAACACGAGAGTATTATCCACAAATGAAGTCTTCATATATTCGGTTAGTCGAGCAGCTTAAAAAAGCACTGAATCTAAAACACACTCGTCAAAAATAGTCTAAGAATGTTTTAAACTTCTAAATGACATATCTAAGTGCTAAAGGATGGTTAAGTTTTAGGGGCCGGTGTTGATTTTGAATAAAGTACAATTTTTTTTAGGAAATTATTGTCATTTCTCCGTATTATGATAAAATTGGTATGACTCAATTACGTATGGAATAAAATATTGGCCAAATGGCCGCCGCGGTTTCGGCGGCACACCTCCAAAGACCACCAAATTCAAATAGTTCCTTATCTAAAGGCTGTTTAAGTTTCAAAGAACGGAAGTCCAACGGAGTCGTTGACGTTTAGGTGTGGTTCACATTCAACATCAGCCTTGAGATTTAACCACACTTTACAAAGTGCCCCTTATTTGGGTGCCAGGCTACAGGAATATAGCAGGGAACTGCAAGGCAGATGAACTTGCTCGAACCGGTACAACGCTCGATCTCCAGCCGGATAAGACGCTGATTCCTATGCCTATAGCCACTTGTAAATTACTTATAGATAGGGAAACCATCAAAAAGGTAAATACAAGTTGGCAAAACCTCACAAGATGCGAGCTAAGCAGACAGACATGGCCGAAATGGAATAGTGGTCGATCAGAAAGATCAGAGAAGCTATAAGAAAAATGATAGGGGTATTAATTGATCATTGTCTAATAGGCAGCCACGCTAGAAGGTTAGGACTCCCGTACTTCGATTTCTGTAGAAGCTGTCTTAGTACAGAAGAAGAGGAAGCAGTCAGGCCCCTTTTATGTGAGTGTGAAAGTTTAGCGACAAGAAGGCTCTGAACTCTTGGAATGGCTTTTTTAATTGATGTAGCGGACAAAGCGCATCTAAAACTAACGAAGCTTTGCCCGTTTATTAATGCTACCGTATGGTTAGAAAAGGAACCCATAGGGTAAGGATAAGTTCCAGTGGTATCACAATGGATCCATGAAAGGTCTAAGTGTGTCATTGCGACAGTCACCCACCTACCTACCTAAGTCTTGTCATAAGTCTACAGGTGGAAGATAACATGTTGTTGTTGTAGTGGTTGAGTACTTCCACTGAAATAATTCTAATTATTGACCAGCACCACCGTTTTACTACCACCGTCCTCGTATGATTAAGGTTTTTGTTTTTTTTTTGTTTTTGTTCTAAGTCAGATCCATTTAGTGAGGTCAAAGTAAAGCAGCAAATTCTTTATCTCGAGGCTTACCAAAGGAGCGGAGTCGTGCCCTAGCTAGCCCTGGACATTCACATAAGTAGTGGAAGACTTTCCTTCGCCCCTTCCGCTTGACAGTTTCTGCAGATAGGATTGAAGGGTAGGTTGAGTCTAGCTGCATGATCCCCTACTTTCCAATGACCTGTAAGTTCATTGGAAATGTTTGGCCGAGATAATCCTAACAGATCATTCGTCCTTTGGATGAAGATCACATACTGAGTGTACACATTTTTAGACCAATAAATTAAAAAGTTTTCTCAAAAAAATTCTGGAAATTAAATAAATAAAGGAAAAGAAATGAAAATGGAACTAAATCAACCCTGCATCTCAATAACTACTTTAGCCCGTAACTGCTTTGCACGCACCAAATCCTCGCTGTAGATTATTGAAATATCAGTCGGCCACAGAATTTTACCTTATCATGCACGTAATAAATGCTGAATTTGCGTGCATTGTAAAATTGCAAATCACTAACATCCACACAATATGCGCACTGCCTTAACACCATTGCCAGCTCAACTAATGATGTGGTCAGCGCTGACGAACGAGTCCATTTAGCTGACAGAAAACAACATCATTGGCCGCTTGGCAACGCGCGCTGCAAGTGTCTAGCTGGATTGTGGCAATGAAATCATTAGACAAAATAAACAGCCCACGCACTTTCACACAGACAGATACACTAAAAGCGTAATTTACTCCACACAGCAGGCAGCCCGATAAACTGAATATAAAAATTAACAAGCATTCCCAGCAGTCGCGCTTTGAGTGATGGACGACTGCACAACAATAACACAACAATACCATTAATTTTCATACGGGATATGCGTCGTGGCTATCTCTGCAAACTATTTGGTTGTTGTGAGCGCATAAAAATCTATGTTGCATGCAGCATAAGAGCACCAGCGCAACGCAAGGTGTCATCATCATCAACATCAACTGGACTTTTATGAGCTGTCAACACTAACGACGACGGCATACAACGCGTTGCATGTTGTGTGTTGCTGCCGGACAATGTGGCATTGCGGCCATACTGCCAGCTAACTCACACACACACACACATACGCGTACGGATTATCGTGTGAATTTCGTATGCCGCATTTAGTGTTAAATGCGAGGCGTATTGTATTTGCAGCCGCATGACCTGCTGCAACCTCGGCATCCTTTGATATTTGGCGAATGCGGAACGTACGTATGAGGACAAATGAGAAATGCATGCAGGCACAATTCACAGCCACAAACGTTGCGCAAATAAAACAAAAAATGAAAATACAAACGAGGGTGAGTGGCAACTGCAGGCGACAGCAAGATTGGAGGCGAGAGAATGGCAGGCTGGGAGCAGGCTGGGTAACAGGAACCGCAAATCGCAGCAGGCAAAGCGAATATTTGAAGAATTTTGTGCCGCATGAGTGGCATGTGTGTGACGCCCGTAAGTATGCTAGCCGATAATGTGCGCAAATAAAGAATGGCAATGCAAATACAAATTTTCGTTGCACAATAATTCAGCGCAAAGCTGAATAGACAGTAAAATATATGCATAGATTTCTACTTTGAACTCCGCCAATCCAAGTCGTGCAGAATAATCGAATTTCGTCTGCTTCACTGTAAAGGCTCGCGGTTATTTATGTTGTGCTCGTGCGGCGTGGGTTAAGCCGCAGGCAAAATCTACGAAATAGTTTTGCATTTACATGCATACATGTGTGCATATGTGTATGTGCGTGTGTGCGGTAGTAGAGAAATCTTATTCTTTGGTATTTTTATTGATGTGGCCGCTGCTGCTCCGCACAAAAACAACTCCAAATAGTGAAAGCGGAAAATTCGGGCAACACACGCACACACACAAAACCATATCAGAGCAGTTCAAAGCCAACCAAATCCAGTGCAAAATGCAAAAAAAAAATTCAAAAGCCGAAAAGTCAAAGACAAAAGGGCGCACACATTTTCCATTGCATACTTTACGGTGCTTTCTTGATGCCATTGCGGTGCAAATAGTTTTGCCAAAAACCACATTTACCGCTGCGTATCAATGCAGTGTTGCATGCAAGGAATGCATATTGGCATGCACGATGATGCGTTTGTGTGTGTGTGTGCGCTTGTGTGGCTGCATGCGAACCGCAATATTTTTGCACATTTTCGTATCTTTCGTGCATAGTTTATACTCACACACAAACACACACAAGCAAACACTCAAATTCGTATAATATTAGATGGCTTTGTGTTTTTCATGCCACAAAATGTTGCGGCATATTTTAACATGCTTAGCCACAACAACAGCTGCTGCAACACCACCACCACCACTACCAACATCACGGCCAACAACGATAACCTGCACCAACAGCAGCAATAACAGCAATAGAGAAAAGGCACCACAATATGTCGCCTGTTGTTAACGTTGCATGCCACAACGGCGGCATGTATTTGGCGCATAACTTGCTTGTGACCATTTTTTGGCGCCATGCACACTATGTGTGTGTGTGTGTGCGTGTGTGCATTTTTATGGCTCCTGCCTTTTGCCATTTATCTGACATTATTATTGATAAAGTTTATATATTTCTATTTTTCTATTTTCCAATTTTACAATATTTTTCGTGCATTGTTCGATTATGGATTCGCTCATGCAACTGAAGGCCGCAAATGGTCGTTTATATTTCTAAACAAAAATATAATTTCATTCAAGTAGTAATTTTCTAGAATGTTTACTATTTTTACTATTTGCTGCATAGAATTTTTATTTCTACTCAGTTTGTAGCACAAAAGCCGAAGCCTTTGTATACTTTTTTCGTACCAGCGAAGACTTAATGCCGGACTTTGTTAAGTGCATCTGATTGAAGCACAAAGGCCTCGGGGGTTTGGTAGGATGCCCTTAAAAGCGTATGGCCTCTATGCTGGTGATGCTAGTGGTAAATTTTTTCATTAAAAATTCTTTCAAAAGCTTTTCAGGCACTTTTTTCGTGCAACCATTGGTTCTTGTATGGTTCAACTGACTGAATTCCATAGTACACATAGTATTGTTTTTTTATTTCATATCCCCTATTAAATGTGCATACACCTGTGTTCACAATAATAGCGACGAGACATATTGAATGATTGTAATTATTTATCAAGGTTTTTTTAACTTTTTTAAATACTAAAATATTAAATGTTTTTTTAAATTTTTTAAATTAATTTTTAATACCTTTTAATAAATAAAACAATTTTTGGAAATTTTCTTTTAAATCTTTTAATTTTTTTTTTTAATTTTTTTATATATTACATAAAATGTTTTTTTTTGTAATTAAAAGATTACATACAAATTTTTTTTAATTCATTTTGAATTTTTGTGCAAACATTTTTTTGTTCAATTTCTTTCAAAAAAATTTTTAAGAACTTTAAAAAAATTTAAAAGAATTAAAAAAAAATATTAAAAAAATTATTTAAAAGGTATTAAAAATAAATTTAAAAAAATATAATATATAACAAAATATTAAAAAATAACATTAATAACTCTAAATTGATAAGATAAATTAAATAAAAATTGGAGAAAAAATTTTTTATATTAAAAAATTAAAGTGAACTTAAATTTTTTTGTTAATTCTTCTTAAATTTTTGTGCAAACATTTTTTTTATTGGGAGGTTGAATTAGTTTTAAAGGTTTTTTTCGAAGATTTGGGGCTTTATTGTGAAAAAACGGTACAAAATATTTTATTTGAAGTATTGGCCATCGCTAGCTACAACTTTCGCCCATCTTTCGGGCAATTTCCGGATGCCGTTTCTCCCAAATTCTGGCCGCTGCTTGGCTATCCATGACTCAACCCATATTTTGGTAGCCTCGTACGAGGAGAACCGCTGGTCCGCCAAATCGAGACTCATATGCCGGAACAAATGATAATCGGAGGGAGCTATGTCTGGACTATACGGCGGGTGAGGTAACACTTCCCAGCCAAGCGTTCCAAGGTATTTTTTGACAGGTTGAGCAACATGCGGCCGAGCGTTGTCATGTTGCAAAATAACCTTGTCGTGCCTTTTTACCGTTTCCGGCCGTTTTTCTTTCAATGCCCGGCTTAAACGCATCAATTGCAGTCGGTAACGATCCCCCGTGATTGTTTCGCCCGGTTGGAGCAGCTCAAAATATACGACGCCGACCTGATCCCACCAAATGCAGAGCATGATTTTCTTGCCGTGAATATTCTGCTTGGCCGTCGACGTTGATGCGTGGCCGGGCAAACCCTATGATTTTTTGCGTTTTGGGTTGTCGTAGTGGATCCATTTTTCGTCGCCAGTCACCACCCGATGCAAAAACCCCTTCCGATTTTGTCGCTCGATCAGCAATTCGCACGTAAAAAATTGCCGTTCGACGTCGCGCAGCTTCAACTCGTACGGGACCCAATGTCCTTGCTTTTGGATCATTCCCATCGCTTTTAGACGCTTGCAAACGGTTGATTTATCAACGCCCAATGATTCAGCAAGCTCTTCTTGGGTTTGGCACGAGTCCTCGTTTACCAATTCCCCCAATTCCGCGTCCTCGAACTTTTTGGGCTGGCCAAGACGCTCCTTGTCTTCGGTGTGAAAATCACCACTTTTGAATCGTCGAAACCAGTACTCACATGTTGAAATCGACGGAGTATGGTCTGGGTAGGCCTCCTGCAGCAATTCACGGGCTTGGGCTGTATTTTTTTTCAAATTGAAGCAGAAAAGCAAAGCTTCCCGCAAATTGCGTTTCGACGGCACGAAAGTTGACATACTCGGAGCACGAAAACACTGCGTTGTTTATACTTCAGCGAAATGACAGATACTGATAAACAAAGCCTAGGGATGAGGCTTTGTCATGAATATATATTCAGTATTGCCAACGCGATAAAGTGATAAATAGCGCCATCTGTGTGTCACCTTTAAAACTAATTCAACCTCCCAATATAATTCATGTTATTTTACTTTTTGTAACTTTTTGAAGTATTAAAATATTACATTTTCGTTTACATTTTTTTAAATTTATTTTAAATTCCTTTTAAATAAGAAAAAAAGTAATTTTGAAATTTTCTTTTAAACCTTTTAAATTTTTAAAGAATTTGTTTAAATATAATTTTTTTTAGATTAAAAGATTTCATACAATTTTTTTGGTAATTCTTTTTGAATTTTTGTACAAATATTTTTTAGACTAATTTGTTTTTGAAATTTTTTTTTTTTAAATAAACAGAATTAAAAAAAGAAATTAAAAACAAAATGTTTTTTTTAACTTTTTTAAATATACAAGTTTTTTATAAGCTTTTTTTAATTTATTTGTAATTCTCTTTTTAAATTAAAAAAATTGTGAAAAAACATTGATAACACGTAGAATAAGATGATTAAAAAAAAGTTAAAATTTTTTGTTTTAGTTAAAAAATTAGATTACTGGGAACAGCCATACTGTCGATTGTTGTTCTGTTTCCGGCCCATATGCCGGCGGTCGCCATGGCAAAATGGGCTGGTGGGTAACTACCGTTCGGGAGTGCGTAGGTTTTAATTTCCGTGCATGAAAATCAAATAATAGAAAAAGTTTTTTTCTAATAGCGGTCGCCCCTCGACAGGCAATGGCAAACCTCCCAGTGTGTTCTGCCATGAAAAGGCTACTCATAAAAAGCATCTGCCGTTTGGAATCGGCTTAAAACTGTAGGTCCTTCCATTTGTGGAGGATCTAAAATTTGATACCTGTTAAGATGTCATAGACGCGGTTTCAACTACCGCAGCTGAATTTGTTCTATATTCCCAATCCTTTTTGGGCAATTGTCAAAAATTCTAAAATGCACCTCAGGGTATCTTTGAAAATGTCGGATATGGCGAAAGTTTAACAAGCCTTTGAGAGTACAAAATGATAAAAATTTCAAAAGAGTAAAAGATGCGCCTAAAAGCATACAAAATTCGCAGTGCAAGACAGTGATATTTTGTCAAATGACAAAACTTCCCGTGTTGTTGGTGATTAAATTTGTAAGCTAAGATTTAAAATGAACGCAAGAAATGTGTATTTATTGTAACTAAAGGGCAAATAAAAAAGTTTATAATATAAAAAGGCATAAAATTAAAGAAACTAAAATGGTTGAAAAACAAAAACTAAATTATTTAAAAGCAATGAAATAATAAACGAAATTACGTCTGTTACATCTTTGAAAAAAAAGCCTATAACCCTCAAAAACGAAAAAAAAGTGCGTGTAACGTAGTATACATAACAGAAGTGAAACTTTCAAGGCAGACAAAGAAAGGGGGAGAGACCCGAGAGAGAATCAGACAGAGAGAGAGAGAAAGAGAAAAAGAATATATATCTAAATAAATTCACAATATTTGCAGAGAATACAAATAGACAAAATTTACAACAAGCGGAGAAGGGTCGACCGATGTAGGTAAACGTCGGACACAAACCGTGGCAACAACGCGCACTACTCCGCGCACAAATTACCGCAAGGCAATACCAATAAATCCGACGTTGGAAGCACTTTATACTACGCACACTCACTAGCCAGGAAACGGAAATAAACGCAAAAAAGTAGGCACCAGAAAAACTGCAATAAAATTGGGACCAAAAAATGCCCTAAACCGTAGGCACCAAAAATATATTTCTTAAAAGTTCGCACCAACAAACAAGCGCCAAAAAGTAGGCAGTGTTATTTCTCACTAGAAATTAACAACCACAAGGCAAAACTCAGGAAAAATAGCCTAAAGTGTATCTAAGATACATATAAGGTATAGCTCTCTCTCTCTCCTTTTCCTCTACGTTATATCTTTTTTCTCTCTCGCGGAACGAAAATGCCCAAAACGTTGCATGACCTTGAAATTTTACTCTCCATTCGCTCGTCCATCGACGCTTAAGAAGTTTCAATTCAAAAATAAATACTAAAAATCAATCATATTTTGTAGCTTCTTGAAATTTGCATCTTGTTGCACTAAAATTGAATGGGCTATACAACTGCATACTCAGAAAAATTCTAAAAATTCTACTTAAAAAATGTAAGTTTTTGTGAAGTTTTGAAAATTAAAAAAAAAATGTATGTAAAGTTTGAAACTTTGCGTTATGTGGCTTTTGTTATAGTGTGAACTATATTTAGATAAAAAAATAATAAAAAAACATATTTTAACAGAGTGTACATATATTCTTGGGGATATAAATTAATAGTGGCTAGGCCAAGTATTAAGCTCCCACGCATTCTTAATAACTTTATTTTTGAAAGCCAGAATTCTAGCCGGCAATGGCCAAAGCTATAGCTGGCATATGGAATAATTTCAGTTTGAAAGTAAATTTCAAGAATTTATCGTAAAGTACTTAATTGTGAGCTGCAGCTCGTGTGGCGCTAAAAAGTTTGGCACTACGAAAGCTAAAAAAAAATGTTTGCGCACCTAAAAATATGCTGTACCAACCACACAAAGAAAAAAAGCGTAGGTATTTATGTATTTATTTTCCATTCCATTCCTTAAATTTCTATTTATTTTCTATTTTAAAAATGCCAAGCATTCACAGCTAAAAATATACAGCTAAGAATAAATTTTGTTTACTTGGAACCTAAAAGCGATAGGCGTTACGAGGCGCTACGAACGGAGGGTGGACACATTTTAAGCGGACATTTTTTTGTCACAAGAAGTAAACAGTTTTTATTACTTTCTGGATATTTATGACTGATTGCTTCTGCTAAGTTCTCAAATCTATCTGCGACAACTGCTAAGTAATAATTTTGCATGAAGTCTTTTCAATTTCAGATTTTTTTTGGTGTCTTTATTGCTTGTCAGCTTAAGCGCCAGCAGTTAGTATTATTGGCCAACTTCGATTAAAGCACCACAACCAACGCTAAGCTATTTACTTTATATATTTTTAAGTAGCAGCGCATAAATTTGGCTACTAAGCAGCTTATGGCGGTAAACTTGGCGCTGTTGTATTGAATGGCGTTATTTATTTCACTCTATTATTATTAAAAATACTTTTTTTTTTGAGTATTTGTGACAATCATTCGCCAGAGCCGCGCTTGCCGAATAAGGAGGAGATTTCAGTTATGGATGAGAGGCGGAGGTAAAAGATAAAAAGATAATAATACAAAATAGGCGAGCCAACACGAAAATAGGGTGAATTTATTGTTTAGAAAATATTTGGAAATTACGGAAACAAGTTTTTGTTTGCTTGCAAAAAAGAGAAAGAAAAATTATGACAAAAAAAAAAGTGAATGCTAAGATTTTTCATTTAGACGCTGAATGCACTGTAGCGCTTCTTGTTGACCCAATTTTTCAAAATATTGTTGACTCATTATATTGATTTTCTGTGGCACCTCATATGAAGAACCTAGAGCCTTCGAGGTGTCATAAACCCATTGATAAAATGACTGATAAAATGACCACCGAACTCGGCGATTCTAAAAGATGGGTGTCATGACGTGTCATCTAACTTTAACTCAGGTTCTGTTAGATTAACTTAGCTGATCAAAACGGATCTCTTATGGAACGCAACTCGTCGCTATGGCTGCCAAGAGATTGAATTGAGGGATAGGCTTTATATATACATATATAAGTTCCTAAGGCTCCGCAAGGGCACAAAGGGCCACACCAAGCTTCCTCCATTCGCATCTGTTGAACGTCAGCTACTTTAGTTCCTTCCAACTTTTGTTTGTCCTTGCTATTTCGGTCTCTAGGGTTCTTCTCCAGGTTAGTGATGATCTGCCTCTGCAGCGGCGATCTTGCGAGTTTCAATCAATCGCATTACGGATGATGTCGTTCGGACCTCTTCTTAAAATGTGTTCAAGGCACCCGCATATCCTTTTGAGTATTTCTATTCGCATTGTAGTTTGTTTCGTCATAGCCCATAAGTTTTGGTTGGATATGGTGTTGGGCCCGAAGATGCAAAGATGATTCACAAATACCCGTAAGCGCTGCAAGCCTGGGGCTGCAAGATTGCAAGTTTCCTAGCCGTACAATAGGGTGGACTTGAGAGTTGAATATTTTAATTTTGGTATTGCGAGTGATCAGTGAGGATTTGCAGGCATCTTTAAGAGAGCCGAAAGCCTGTTTCCCTTTACTTAAGCCTCTTTTGAGCCTTTGCTTGAAGATAGAATGCTACCCAAGTAGTAAAAGGAGCTAACTTCTTCAAGCTCAGTACCGTCGATTTTAAATTTGTGTGTACAGATCGAGCTTAAACGCATTACCTTGGTTTTACCGATATTTATTTCGAGTCCTACTTTCGCTGCTGTTTCTTTTATTAGCGTTAATTTTTACGACATATGTCGTCGGCATAATCGAGATCTTCGAGACGTTCATTAAGTCCCCACGTTATGCTATTTGTTTCGTGCATTGCTTTGCTCAGAACACAGTCCAGCACATTGCTAAAAGGGAGTGGCTATAACATACAGCTCTGTCGAACGCCGGTCGCTACTGGATAACTCAGCTCTCTTTTATGTCTCACACGGCAACTTTGGTTGGTGCACGGTGCTGTTATGGGCTCAATAAGCGTAGCTGGAACTCCTTTACATGCCAACCCCATCCAGATTGAGTCGTGGTGGTATCGTATGACTTTTGAAAGTCGCCGAAGATTCGATAGAGAGGGGTTCACAAATCTACAGATTGCTCCACTATAACGTGGTTGACGCATGATCGGCCTGGTCGGAAACCATGGAGCCATGGATAAACTTATATTGATAATTAGGGCAATTATTTTGTTAGTCGTATTCGCAGTGTGATTCCGCGCCAGTTTTCGCACTCCGAAAGGTCGCCTGTTTTGGGTAAGTTGATAGGATTTAGAATCTATTAAATTTCACTTAGTGGGTGAAAGAACGCAGAACTCAGGTGATTTTGAGTGGGACCGAGTAGTCTTGGAAGGTGTTGAAGAATCCTACCATGTCGAGGGCAGCTAGAAAAGGAGTTGTCTATATGCCGCGACGTGTGCATTTGGTATCCCCGCAAAACTAATACGACTGCGCAAAATGGCTTTGAGCCATACCAGCAGCACCGTCAGAATTGGGAAGGACCTCTCCTAGCGAGGTTTCAGACAAGGTGACCCGCTGTCTTTTGAATTCTATAAACTGATGTTGAAAAATATTGTGCGAGCCGCCGAACTTACACACTCCACAAGGCTCTCATCATGCCCGTCCTATCGTACGACGCAGCAGCTTGGACATCATCCGAGGAGGCGTCACTTGAAGTGTTTGAGAGGAAGATTCTGCGGGCGATTTTTGGACCTTCGAACGTTGGTGAACGCGAGTATCACAGGCGATGGAACAATGAGCTGTATGAGCTTTATGATGAGATGCAGCGGTTCCTCTGATTAGCTCATGCTATCCGCTTAAGTTCTCAAAATATTCTATGTAGTACCTACTGATGGTGGCAGAAAAAGAGGAATGCCTCCTCTGCGTTGGAAGGATCAGATGGAGAAGGACTTGGCTTCACTTGGAGCTTCCAACTGGCGGCGGTTAGCACGAGAAAGAAACGACTGGCGCACTTTGTTGAACTCGTCCAAATTCGCTTAAGCACTTATCCAGCCAATCAAGATCTATCAAGCAGAAGCACAATCCATTAAATAGATATAAATATTGACTTTGGTATCTCCAAACACGACCGTTTAAAACGACCAACTTGTCAATTTCATTAGAAGTTCTACAATCACGCTAAGGGCATTTTGAAGTGAAAATTCGACTTTGGAAATTTAAATCCCCTCTCCACAATCGAAATGACACAAACAACTAATTTGAATATTTTGTTATTTCTATACATGCAAATAATATCATTACGTGCTCGAAAATTATACTCTGCCACTTCAAAAGTCCCTAATTGATTGTGTTGGTGGGCGTGAAACAACAGGGAAGTTGCTGTGGTAGATTCGTAGAATTCATGAATATCTTAGCAGCAGACACTTAGCACTAGCACTGCTATTTTGAAATCGACGCCATGCATACATATACAAATATGTGCAATAAATATATTTATAGTGGCTTATGTGAGTATGCAGAGCACTTTTGTGTTGGCGCTCGGCTATTCTTCTCTGATATCCGCAGATGTTTACGCTTTTTAATTTGTCTCGCCCTTTTGTCGCTTTTTCTTTTTGAACTTCTACATTAGGGTTGCTCGTATTTTTAATTTTGAACTACATATTTTCTTTCGCTTCGATATTTTACGGCGCTGGTTTTTGAAAATCTTTATAAAAATGGCGGTACTGCTCAGCGAGATTAAAATTTCATATGAATTCAAATTTTTAATAGTAGAGTAGGTGGCCAGTTCGGTAATATGGAGCACTGTGGTACTACATGCCCGTTAAATTATCCTCCTTGACTGTTCTGATACGAAAGACCTGAATTCATACACTATATATAGTAGAACCTCAAAATCGTTTTGCGTTCTTTGGTAAAATTTCTTTGCTAAGGCCATTTTAAATTTGCAACATTTTGGTTATGTGTTTTTAGAATAAATGAAAGAATAAGTTTAAATACATAACGGAGAGAAATATGTTGTTCAGGTGAATATAGTACAATTTTACGAGGAATCATTTTGTGGCACCTTTTAACTCAATACTTTCTCACGAGAGGGTCGTTTTGGCCCCTTTTTCAGAAAGACCAAATAAAATGGTATTTTTAAGGTCGCTAGAGGGTTCAATTGTTCTATAAAATTGTGTGGCATGAAATTTCACTAGGGGCTCTCTCAGACAATATCTTTGTATAAAGAATCTGTAAGCCTACAGCAAACAAAAATATGCAACAACTCTGTATGCTCTATATCGCGTTCATATACTCGAAGATACACCATGAAGGCATCGTGATAACCACATAATAAGTATACGCAGTTGAGTACTGTATGTTATTATAGAGACAAATATAGAAATCTGGCTAAGGTCACCGTACGAATAACACACAAAGCAATGACATTACATAGTTACTGCGCAATAAGATATGACATCCACAGAAAACATTTGTGAGAAATTCGGTGGAAAGAATGTGACTGCAACGCCAATAAACCCGTAATTGTATCAATGCAAGGAACGATTTTAAGAGTGTCATAGGAAAAAAATAAAAAATAAAAGCCTGAGAAAAGTATGCAGCAAGAAAAAGTATGCAAGCGTTAACGTCATAAGTGGGCTGCACAAATTCTGAGGATGAATCCTAACGAAATTGCAAAAAAATATTTACAATATATATACCTGTATATATAATTGGCGCGTACACCCGTTTTGGGTGTTTGATTGAGCTCCTCGTCCTATTTGTGCTGTGCGTCTTGATGTTGTTCCACAAACGGAGGGACCTACAGTTTTAAGCCGACTCCGAACGGCAGATGTTTTTATGAGGAGCCTTTTCATGGCAGAAATACCCTCGGAGGTTTCCCATTGCCTGCCGAGGGGCGACCGCTATTAGAAAAATGTTTTTCTTAATTTTGGTGTTTCACCGAGATTCGAACCAACGTTCTCTCTGTGAATTCCAAATGGTAATCACGCACCAACCCATTCGGCTACGGCGGCCGCCGTACAATAGTAAGCTTAATAAAATGGGTCGCCTAAGGAAAACCTGGATTGATACAGTAATTGACGACAACAATATCTTCCGTCAGAAGAAAGAGTATGACTGCAAAGGATCGAGATTCTTGGTCAATTGTCTTCGTTGTCTGCTCTAATTTTTTATCGGATATTTATCGAAATTAGTTGTCAAGACGAAAGGAATGAGCAAACCACAACAAAGACACAAAGTGAACCAACGATGAATAGTAATTTTTACACAAAAATGTGACCACTTTAGAGAAATTTATATTTATTCTGATAGTCAAGCGGCGATTAAATCTCTTGGTGGGGTCGTCACTAACTTCATCTTTGCTCGCAATCTCTTAACGAGGAGGAAAATTTTGTCAGACATCTTCTTTGCCGTAGCCCTCGGTTTCTTTCTCCTGTGTGGCATGCTAGTAGATTTAGATACATTGGTTCATCGTTCTTGAATGATACTGATGACCTCAGAGATATAAGGGCCGATCAGATCAACGGGTTTGCACTTAAGGCACCTTTCTTGAAGAAAAACAATCGGTATCAATTGAAAATCGTTTTTATTCATTAGATAAATTCTTTATTTACAAAAAAAAATTATTTTTTTCAATGACAATAATAAAAAAATTGATTCCCCTGACGAAACACATGCCACTGGCGTTACTGATTGAGCTGCTCAGGTACGTCTGAAAAAAAAAATCGGTCGATTATTCATCAGGAAATATGTCGCTATGGTGGGTAGCAGATTTACAAAAATAAAAACATTTGTCTAGATATTTTATCTGTTTATTGGAAAAACAAAAAAAAAAGGATTTTTTTCACGTTCTCGCTCTTAAAAAGAAATAGAAAAATTGATTGTAAAATTATAATTCTGCTACTTGCGAGAGCTAAAAGTCTACTCAATAACAAATTAAAAATTCAAATCATTCGGTTCAGTACTTTTTGAGAAATTACCAACGCCAACGCGGGAAAAAAAAAGTTTCGAGAAAAACACGGTTAACGCGCTTATACCTGGGCGTCGTACTCCAAACCTACCTGTCTCGTTTTAAAGGACTGTAACGTCTAAACTAGAACGAATTTCAATATACAAGTTTGCAAGTATATTTTTGAAAGTATAAACTATCATAACATAAAAAAAAACGAAATCGATTTTTTCGAAATTCTAGACCAGAAAGGTGTCTTAAAACAAACTGGTTTAACGAGGAGTAGCAGAGAAACTGCTACTGCGGTATCACAATGGATTGGCAACGGTTGAAGTGAGGTGGTTTAAAAAACGACGACCACTTCTACCTACCTACCTGCCTACCTATTTTTTAACATTGGAAGTAAAAATATAGATAATTAGAAGAATTATTATGTCGAGAAAGAGTGCAAGAGTATAAATTGTCTTCAGAGAAACTGTTTCACCTCCACGAGCAGCAGTTGCAACTCTTAAAGCAACTGTATCTTCAAAGTACTGTTAAGATATTATTAAATTTAACGTCGTTAAGTTGTATGAAAAGTTTATATAAACTTGTGAATATTTTTATAAAATATAATATGTTTTTTAGAAATATTTTTGGGTCGAACTCAGTGCTTCTGGGAGACGAACTGCCACACAGTGCGGAATTTTGGACCAATTTTCTTCAAAACCGCCTAAAGCATCCAATTTTAGACCGATTTTAATAATTTTTTTTTATTTAAATGCTCATAAATGATCGTAGAAGTGATTGTCTATGCCCGAATTTCCATTTTCAGTGCACTGATGACCTATCCTGAAAAGCACGGAGCAAGAACAGGAAGAAGCAAAAGTAAATTTTGAATGCGCAGTGCCATCAGAGTAATTCGCGAATTACTGAGCGAATCATTTGGAGATGCTGAAATATTGAGCGAACTATATAGCGTGGGAACACAGCATTATAATTACATCAATAGTGAATTGAAGAACTCAGGTCGGTTTTCACGATACTTTGTGTTTTTTTGTGGTACTCTTCCAGAACACGTGTAATGTTTAATGTAATACTAATAAAAGTTGTTTTTTTTTCATTGTATATTTAAAGCTTGAAAATTAAAATGATAACACAAAATATAAATATTTTTGAAATTATATTTTTTTATTATATTCTGGTAGATAATTTCATGGCTTTATTTTTGTGAATCTGATATCCGACAACTTTAGTTCTACTTGGGGAGTGCCAGAATGGTACTCCAACCATTATCATTTCATGATGCCCCGCATATGTCTGCCGCGTCTAGGAGTTACATGGCTCATTCGATTTTGACTACTTTTTCCTATGAATCTGGCGTCAATGGTGGCTTGAATATTGCCTTTCAATGCTTCAGAAAGAGCAATCCAGAGGCGTTAAATCGCACGAACGTGGGGGCCAGTGATCAGGGCCACGTCTGGAGTGAAAGTTGTCACCAAATTCATTTTGCAATAAATCGTCTGTTAAGCGCGCTGTACGGCAAGTTGTTCCATCTTGTTGAAACCAAATGTCGCCAATGTTTAGCTGATTAATTTCTGAAAACAAAAGTTCTCTGTTCGCCATTCACCCTAACGGCTCCTTCCTTATTTTGAAAGAAATAAAGACTGATAATGCCGCCCGTGTTCTATGAACTTCGCAAAAATATATATTTTTTTTTCTAAGTAAAGTTCTGCAGAACATTTGGTGCCGTTGTTCTGACGCTAAACGATTGATGATGGCTTTCCCAACCTTACTGAACAAATATGTCAACACAATTTGCCATTCTCAGCTGTCAAACCATAGTTATCGATATCGAAAGTTCTCATGCAGCTAAAAACACATCTCCTATATTTACAAAAACCACTTTAATAATTATATAGGTACACAGTTAAACACAATTTTCCATGAACTTCAATATTCACACTAATAAATAAAAAAACACTCAAATAAGGACACCTCTAATGAATTAAAATGTGAATTTTGCACAAATATTTTGCTGTCTGTTTAGAGCTATTTTTATTTTGCTTACGCGTATTCTTAGCGAAAATTTCGATGGCGAGTAAACAAATTTCAAATTATTTTGTGTTTTGAAGCGTTACGGCTTTAAGGCTGGAAAAATATTCAGCCAAATAATGACGCAATTGAGACTTGTCGGCAGGAAATGAAAATATCAGCAGAGCTGAAGAGAATGCATAAGTAACAACAAATTTCGTGACTAAAAATCGTGAATAAAAATTTTAAGTATCTGCGATAAAATTAATTCTGAAAATTTCTGCTTCTAATTATTCCAATTTGAGGTTAATAAAAAACGCTCAGAAAGTAAATGAAATGTCTACAGGATATTGCTATGCCGATGTTCTAACTGTTAATTTTTGCGCTTTATAAAATGTTAAAGCTCCAGAGCCGCGTTGCTTGACCCTGATTCTCGGTAATATCATTTAAAGGCTTCCTTCTTCCGTATCTTTCTAGCGCTGTGAAAAATATTTTCAGCATAGCCTTTCGGTGATAAATTTCACTTTATATTTACAAAAAGTTCTTAGTTTTCTGTCGGTTTGAAAATTTCACGGTTTTTACATTAGCGTGGACCTGTACATTAGAGTGTTTCAAATAAAGTGAACATCGAATAATAGGAAAAGTTTTTCCTAATAGCGGTCGACCTCCGCAGGCAATGACAAACCAGGAATTTTTCCAAAAATATGGAAAAAACAAAAACCTACTAATCAGTAAGAGAAAGGGAAACCCAACATTAGCGTCCGCTTTTAGACCGTTATGCATGCTGGATAGCGTAGGAAAACTCTTTGAGAAACTGATAAAGCATAGGCTTAGCGAAGCCGTAGAGATCAGTGGCGGCCTCTCTGACAGGCAGCATGGTTTTAGAAGTGGCAGATCTACCTTAGGAGCCATCCAAGATGTAATAGCTAGCGTAGAACATGCCCATGCTTAATATTACTAGCCACACTGGATATTAGAAATGCCTTCAACAGTTTAAGTTGGGACGACGTAATTGAAGCATTAATGGTGCAATTTAAGATCTCGAATAATCTATTGAAGATTATTCGTAGCTATCTAAGCAATCGCGTGCTCTTATACGAAACGCGAGAAGGGTGTAAGACTAAACAAATAATAGCAGGTGCGGCCCAATAATCAATACTCGGGACTGAACTTTGGAATATAAGCTACGATGAAATCCTTCGAATAGAGTTGTCTGAGGATGTGCATTTAGTGGCATACGCAGATGACATTGCAGCTGTAATTATCGCCCGAAACACTGACGAAACCAAAAGGAAGTTAAATAAGGTGATGATCCGAGTTCAGACATGGCTAGAGGATCATATATTAAAGCTGGCCACAGAGAAAACAGAACTAATCCTTCTTACGAATAGACGTATCTTATTAGAAGTAGACATACAAGTACTCGATGCCACTTTATCGACAAAAAGAGTGGTCAAATACCTAGGAGTGCAATTAGACACAAGACTAACTTACTGGGCGCACATAAATCATGCTGCCACAGTAAGTGGCATGTTAAGTAGCTCATGGCAAATCAACGCAGTACAAGCGAAAACTTTTAATGGACACGACGAACTCGATTCTCTTATACGGATGCGAAATATGGGCAGATTCGCTAAGGGTGCGATGCCGGCGGAAAACTCTGCAATCTGTGCGACGCACCTGCGCTCTCAGAGTGGCTTTGTCATACAGAACAGTATCTGAAGCAACGGATTTAGTTATCCGCGGAACCATCCCTATAGATATTCTAGCACAAGAGTGCAAACGGAGATGGGAGGCAGAAACACAGGAATCCCAGTACCACGTTTCTCCGATATTCGAGTTCAAACGCTCACACTTTGGCAGGCAGGGTGGAACTCTGAACGGTATGGTAGATGGACAGCGAGACTAATGCCCGATCTAGAAAAGTGGGTAGAAAGAAAGCACAGTGTGATTAACTATTACCTCACACAGTTTTTGTCCGGACATGGGTCCTTTCGCAAGTATTTGTGGCGAATGGGAAAAGTGAGCCTACCAAACTGCATATGTGGAGATACTGAGTATGATGATGCGGAGCACACCCTCTTTAAATGCGAGAGGTGGAGCGTAGAGAGAACAGGTCTGCAACGAGCTATTGGTGTATTTACACCTGAGGAAATTATCGAGAAAATGATGATAGACGAAGAAAAAACAAACACGAGCACTAATAGATAAAACTAGGTTAAACAAAATGACCAAAGACCTAAGTCGGAAAATAAAGAAATTTAAAAATGATGGAGTTTCTCGTTACTTGCATTCATTGTCCAACGATCGTCGTGTGGATTTCTCTTTATGGAAATGCACAACGTACTTAAAAAGGCCACAAATGCACTGGTCTCCTCTTAAGATAAAAGAAGGAAAATGGGCTAATAGCAATTCCCAGAAAGCAGAACTATATGCAGATTATCTAGCTGGTATTTTTACATCTCATGAGGCAACATCCGAAAGCCTGTCTACATCCGTGTTCCAAGAGTTTGAAGAAATTCCACGAGTGACGAGCGCCGAACTAAAAAGAGAAATGAAAATGCTAAAAAATAAAAAATCCCCTGGTTTCGATATAATCACTGCAGAAAAACTCAAGCAGCTTCCACCTAAAAGCATCAAAATTCTCACTAGCACAATGAATGCATCTTTTAAGTTTCGTTACGTTCCTGCTCTCTGGAAAACTGCGGAGGTTATTATGCTCCAAAAACCAGGCAAACCTGGACACGAAGTTTCATCGTATAGACCTATATCACTCCTACCAGTGATCTTAAAGCTGTTGATTAAAAGACTCAATAAAATAATAGAACGAAAAAAAATAATTCCAACACATCAGTTTGGTTTTCGAAGTAAACATTGTACAATCGACCAGGTACGTAGGATCACGCACGAAATAGAAAAAGCACTCGAAAATAAAAAAGTATGTTCTGGCGTATTTCTCGATGTGACAAAGGCATTCGATAAAGTTTATCACACAGGTTTGCTTTTTAAACTAAAATTAACACTTCCTAAGCAATACTACGAAATCTTGGAGTCGTACTTATCAGATCGCTATTTTCGAGTCAAGCAAGATGATGCTTATTCAAGTCTTCGGCAAAAAATGCAGGAGTACCTCAAGGCAGCGTTCTTGGGCCTCTGCTGTACCTTATCTTTACACATGACCTACCGTATGATCCTAATTATGTCACAGCAACATTTGCAGATGACACCGCCTTGATTGCAGTTGGTGAAACTGAAAACGAATCGACAGCCACATTACAAACCGCGTTAAATAAGATCTGCCAGTGGACTAATACATGGAAAAATAAACTTAACCAAACAAAATCGGTACACGTAGTTTTCACAAACATTAAAATACAGCATATACCACTATACATAGATGATCAACAGGTCCCATACTCAAACTATGCGAAGTACCTAGGTATGACACTTGACTGCAAACTTCGGTGGAAAGAGCATGTCAAGAAAAAGAGGCAAGAATTGAACATCGAACTCAAAAACATGCAATGGCTCATGGGTAGCAGATCAGCTCTCACGATAGAAAACAAGCTGTTAATTTACAAGCAGATACTAAGGCCAGTATGGAGTTATGGTGCGCAGCTATGGGGGTGCGCCAGTCAAAGTATGAAAAACCAAATCCAACATTTCCAAAATAAGGTCCTTAGGTGCATTGTCAAAGCTCCATGGTACTGCAGAAGTTCCGACATTGAGCGCGACCTTAAAATAAACTCCGTCAACACTGAAATCGCAAAGATTGGAGTTGCCCATAAAGAAAGACTAATAAACCACACCAATGAAGAAGCACTTAATTTAATTGAAACCAACGGATTAATACAAGTTGCAATAAAAAATTAAAAAAAAAAAAAAACGAAGAAAAATGGAATGCCGTCGCAAATTTTGTGAAGGATATTATTCGAAAAAAGAAGCGCGAAATGGAAAGTTATGCTGAAGACCATTAAACATAGGCTTCTCAAAACAGGTGACCCTGGACGTGCAGGGTCAGCGCAAAAAAAAATAAAAAAATGACAAACCTCCAAGTGTATTTCAGCTATGAATAAAAGCTCCTCATAAAAAATATTTGTCCTTCGAAGGAAAGGGCAATGTGAATCGAGTTGGAACCCTATTTTCAATAATTTTGCGACCTAGAACGGCCTGCTCGTAGCGCTTCTACTTTGGCTAGTGTGTTTGAAAGTCACCAACCTTCTTCTTGACAGGCGCGATAATCGCTTACGCGAGTTTAACAAAGCCCGTGATTCGTAGGATGGCTGGCTCCATATATATATGTCTACGTATGTGGTCCCTGATCGCCACTCACTGGGGAGTGGCCAGAACGATTCTTCTACATATGGCCCAAGCAGCCCACAACTTCTGGGCTTCGCCTAAGTATTCTCTGGGTAGCTTCCGAAGATCCGTTCGGGAGCAAGCTAATGTGAAAAGGCGAAGCAACCCAGTATATCTGGTTATGCCCTGAGTTTGCGATCCGCCACGTAAAAATATAGCGCCTCAATATTTTGTTGTGACTTAAGTTACGTTAAGTTGTGACTTTCTTAAATTAATTTTTTTATTTAAATTATTTCCCATAAAACTTAGTTAGTTTTTCCGTAAATAACTCACCAGTCTAAGTTTCAATCTTTGTATAAAATTTATAAAGATTCAACAAATTTTCGTCAAAATTTTGTATCAGAATTAAAAAAAAAAATTCGAGTATGTAGATTTATGAGCCATTAAATGCAAGTTTGCAGTAGCTCGAAATTCTTATTGCCTTTAGATATATTTTCTTTCCCTGAAACTGTTGCGCTTTTTCTCCATATACCAAATCTACGATATTTCTTTTATGTGGAGAAAATAGGCAACATCGCCAATTAAAAAAAAACTATAAAAATCAATAAAAGTTTCCAGCAACGCCAAACTTGAACTTTGTTACACTCGAGTTTAATGTGCTGTACAACTGCATACGCGAAATTTTCCTAAAAATTCTGATTAAAAAATTTTGGAATTTTTTTTTAATTTGTCGAGTTTTTATAAATTTTGGACAGAGCTTGAAAGTTCGATTGCTACGGTATTTAGTATAGAATGAGCTATGTTTTTATACGAAAATAATTGAAATTGAAAAATTATGAAAAAAGGTGGCTAAGCTTGTAAAAATTTTGAGGCACAATATTTTTGTTTCGCGCCTGTTTTTAATATAATATGATACTAAAATACGTTGACAACAAAAAAAAGTTTGTTTCATAACAGTGTGAAAAGGATTAAAAAAATGCTTTATCATAACATAAATTTGCCATAAGACCATCGAATTTCTTTGAAAATAATTTATCGTCGGCCAATGAAGTGCCTTAACAGTGGAAAAAATCTATTTTGAATGATTTCTTTTGTAAATTACCGCCTGTTTAATTAATATTATTACATTTTTAAAATTTTTTTTATTATTTAGGGTATTTATTAACTGTAATGAAATTAAAAAAAATTTACCAATTTAATAATTTTTTCTTACAAAATCATTCTAACTGAATCAAAAATATCATCAATCAATAGTATCACCCCTTTTTTTTCTCTAAACCATTGATTTCTTGTAAAAGCATTCCAAAAGAATATAAAAATATTCAATCAGTAGTGTCATCCACTTTTATCTCTCTAAACTTCATACAGTCATACTCAATGAAGTAAACAACTCAGATTTTCCTACGCCTTGCGAGGCGAATTCTCAAATTACTCAGCCTCACACATTTTTGCCCATCACATTTTTTTATCTCATTCTCACTAATATATAATCACATCTACATATACATCGACACTTCTTCTATTCTGCAGCCTAAATTGGCTTTCAATATCCACTTTAACTGTAAATCTCCAAAGTTCTAGTGTTGGCTGTATAAAATTGTTGGTACACTCCCGCCATTGTTAGGCTCGTTTGTTGTTCTTATAATTGTTGTTATTATTCAATTTGTTGGTTCCCATTGTTTTTGTTGTACTAACTCTAATGCTGTAGAGTAAATGCTCAGCCATGTTTAGAAATTAAATTTCAATTAAATATTCATCGCTGTCGTTGTTATCTCAATTACAACGAAGACTTGTTGGGTAGTAGATAAGATATGCTTACTGGAGTGTTATTGTTGTTGTTATCATTTTAGTTTGTGTGCTTATTAATTACAGTCGGGAATGTACATTCATTTCTGTGTAATATAAATTGAAAAACATGGGATAGTAGCTGTATAAGGTTATGGAATGGAAGGAAGATGGAAGATGAAAAAAAAGTTAGACGGAGCCGTGTGAGAGCTCAGAGCTAGAAATACTGACCAGCACGAAAAGCGCACAAAAATTGTATCAAAGATTTACAAAAATTTTTAAGGTGAAACAAAAAATAAAAAGGGCGATCTTGTACTCGACATCGAGCTTTTATTTCGACATTTCAGGAATCATCCACTTTTAGTTATCATTCCACTTTGTTAAATGGTGAAGATGGCTGGCTTAATGAGTGAAGCTCAAACTACAACTACAATAGAAAACGACCCACATCGTCTTCATCATCATCATCATTAACATCATAGCATCACAGTTCTGGGTGAACCATTCGCCTCCATGTCTCTCGGTCATCAGCATTTCGTTTGCTATCAAATATGCCCATACCTCCAAAGTCACCTTAGATGTCATCTCTTCGTCGTTTTCTCGGCCGGAATCTTCTTCCGTCGCCTTGTGGAATTGTTTCGAAGATCTTTGTTAGAGATCGTGACTCATTCGTAAATCGGTACTGTAACATCGTTTTCTTTGCTTCCCTGATAAATGTGTTTAACTCGTCGTTGTACCGAATACGTTAAGCAAAGGCTTAAAGTCATACAAGTCCATTTATTTTTCTTAGAATCTTCCTTTCAAAACAATTTAACTAGCCGATCGATCATTGGATTTCAGGACCCAGATTTCGCACCCGTAAGCGAGTGTAGGTCTTATGATACGAGTATACATTACCTTTTTGTGATCAAGATTAACCTCGTCGTATCATCTCATTTAATATTTTAAAACAGTTATTTATATATATCTATATTATAAATATATAATATATAATATAATATATAATATAATATATACATAATATATTATTTATAAATGGCTAAATTAGGACGACAGAACAAAAACCGAAAACATTTTTGCTTGGGACGCTATTTAGGTGGTTTTGTTCTATGGTGAAAATAAAGTGTAATTTTTGTGGTGGGCCAATAGCCGAGGTTATAACAAAACCTATTTAGAAGAATACTCATTTCTTTGCTATTTAAAAAACCTTTACGAGCAAGCGGAACCAAACTATTGACTATTGTGAAGATCTGGAGAATCTCCCCGATAGCGCCCTCTAATTACCAGGCCAAGAACATAGTGGACTTTCTGGAAACATAGGATTATATGAGTTTCCAAGGAAAGGGTCATAGACTGGACTAGAACTATCAAGTCCCAGCATGTATGTATGTGTGATCCTGGTTTCCCTGTTTTGACAAGTTTAGGGGAGTTTTAGTGAAGCTACCAACAGCAGGCGCACTGAGCACCTGTGGATATGACGCACTCTTTGGATGACACACTTGACAAGTCTAAGGCAATTAACTTACTAAGGTTTTCAAATATGAGCATCGGGCTACTCAAAAGAAAGGTAAAATATATCGCTCGCAATGCGGCAAGAAGGTTGAACACCTTAAGCAAACATGGGCTACGGCGATGGTAAAATCTTAGCTGGCATTTCGGAGCTTCCCAAGCTGGTGTACTATGCACTCACGCCTAAAATTGCCATTACAATGCTCACGATCCGCCTACCCGCAAGGAAGGAGTGCGAACGGGACAATGTAAGACAGGGCGAGTCCATCCATGTATGCACAGATGGCTCAAAGCTCGGGGGCAAGCTGGGCTGATGTTTATATTTCGAATATCTGGGGATCTCCTTTAGTTTTCAGTTTCCCGATTCCTGCAGTGTCTTTCTGGCTGAACTGATGGCTATAATAAAAGCCTGTGACACTGTCACAGTGTGATTCAACACCTGGATATGATATCCACTTTTTTACTGATAGCGAGGTGGCAATAAAATGCCTCACAAAGCAGTCGACACCGCCAAGGGAGCCATAAAAAGCAGCCATCTCTTAACGAGATGGCTGATCTATTTCATCTAAATGTAACATGGGTGTTAGTGTGAGGGTAACTGTGTCAGAGTGAGGGTAACTGCAGAGCCGATGAACTAGCGAGACTTGGCACCGAGTTGACTGATGATTACACAGACAATGACATAGGCATACTCTTACAGACTATAGCAGTACAGCAGTACACAGGAGAGTTTCCTTGCTTCCTACGGCCAAGGACTGCCACTCGCCCTACGACAGTCGGTTCTTCGTAATTGGAACGACCCGGATTTATATCGGGCCATGGGCTGTCACTTCAGCAGCATTCCTCGTATATAGGGGAATATTTATGCTGCTACAAGAACAACACAGTTTTCTCTTCACGGGCGTCATCCCAAAAAAGTAACCCTACAGACTTGCAATCTATTTATTTTTGAGGGAATTCTAAGAGCAGCGAATTAATGATGGTGTAATGAAAGCAGCAGCAGAATCGCCCGACATTTATCGCCGACTCTCAATGCTGAATGCACCAAATTTATGCTAAGCCGAAATAAGTACAGTCTTAGCACCCTGAGTTTCGTTATACCGGGGTACTACTTAATAGACAGACACAACCAGAGGACGGGCGTACAAACACATGACTTCTGCAAAAGCTGTTTAGATGAGGGAAAATAAGAGTCGATCTCGCACTCTCTGTGCTATTGTCCTGCTCTATCCAGATGTAGATTTACATTTTAGGTATATAATTTGTAATGAATTGGAAAATCTCAGTACTGTGGAAACCAGGAATCTTCAAAAATTTGTGAAAAGGACACACTCTTTTTAGGACAGATAAGGACAAGTTCCCTACGCGGCATCACAATGGGCTATGAACCTGAGCGTCAACCGGTTCAACCTGGTCGAACCTATCCCGATCAAAAGAATATTGACAGAGTAGTGAAGTAGTCCATATATCGGTTTCTAATAGAGGTCTGCAGATAATATAGGGGTCGAGCCTATTCAATGCTTCTTATGCTCTATGCCCCGCATTTCAGAGAATGCGCTGTAAATTTCTGGAGAACCATTTCTTTATTTCTTATACAGAATTTAGGCACATTTTCTGTGGTGCAACAAATTGGGTGCACAAAAAACTTTGGTGGTTTAAGCACATGCCTGGAATATTATTTTCTATGGGAAGAACAAAGGCCACAAACTTGCCTAGCTAGGACTTTTTTGCCTTCGTAAGCTGAACTTTGCATCACTTTGAGGGATTTATGGTATTTGGCTGTTAAAAAAAAAAACTGAATAGTCAAATATGTATTAAATCTTTCGAAATTGCTTTCAATTCTACTTATACCCGCATTACCTCACTACTCACAATCGTATGAAAATTGTTCTTTGAATATTCATTGTTTTAGAATATTCTACGTAGATATGCGCATATTCATGAGGCTTGAATATTTAATAACTCCACTGTTGTTTGACTTTCAGAAAGCCGACAGCGAAGTGGCAAAGAGTGGAGATACACAAATTGCGAACAGATACGTGTATGTATGTGTGCGTGTATATAATGAGCGAAAGAGTTTTTTTCTGACAGCAAACTCATTTCCTTTTTTGTTGTTGTAGTTAATGCATACGTAATCATATTTCAAATGAAGTGAGTCCAACTGAATGATTGAGTGAGTGAATGTGGTAAAGTGTGTGAAGATGAGTAAATGCCAAAATACATCAGCAGCAATGCATGATAAAAGTATAAGCTTACATTTACATTTTCACGTACGTGTAGTGCATTAGGATGTAGCAAAGAAAAATGGTTTTTGTTGATGCTCGTCCTCAAGTTGTTTTATGATCAACAAATTGAGACACCTATTTTTGGCATATTTTTAATTTATAATTTTTTTTAATTTTAATTTTATTTTAAATTTGTTCGTGCCGCTAAGGCTTAGAAAATTACCATTGCATGAAATTTTATTTAATCTCCCCTTTTAATTATCAATGATATTTGTTCTTGCTTCTCGTCAGCGAAGTTCCTGCAGATGACGTTAAAATTTATTCGGTGATCCCTAGCTCTTGATTCTAATTTATGTGATCAATCAGTAAATGGTAAGCGTCTATTCGCAGGCGGCCGTCTCTCATTTTCGATTTTAGTTACTTATATTATATATTTATTTAATCAAACACACAACTATAAGTTATTTTACAGTGTTTGAGCTGAATTCTAAGATACTAAAAATAACCTTAAAAATAGAGGTGTGGTCGGTGGCGACTGCGCTACTTCGTAATTCAGTGAGCTGGGCACGAACAGCAACAAGTTCTTCATGCAAATAATTCACTTTCGTGCAGGAGTTCTCAACCTCAGTTACTCTCGTATCAATAGCTTTTATAAACAAGAATGATAGAAAGAAGATTGCGCCCATCAGAGCGTACGTGACGTCACGTTTGCTGAGTTGTGCAGTATTGCCAACCATTTGCTCTTCTCAATAAATTTAGTTCTTTTTTATACCGAAAATGCGAAAATTTTGAAGTTTCGTGTTTGTTTCTTTTTTGTAATTTAAAGCTACCGAAACTTTAAGTTAAAAAACAAACTATATTGTTAAACAAAAAAAGGTTAAAAAAGGTCACTCTGAGAAGATTGTAGTGCTAATGAAAATAAGTTGCTTCTTATAAAATTTGATATTTTGAAAGTGTGAATTTAATTTTTTGCTTCTTTTAAGGTTATGCAAGAATATTAAATGCCCCTCTCTCAACTCTTCTTAAGATTGAAAACCTTTTTACGCATTTTGAAAGGCGTTGAATTTACTGAATGCGAATTAAAACCATAGAGGTGTAATCATTTCTTCCGGTCATCAATCCTTAGTGAGACATAGGACATTAAGAGTTGTATTCATTGTAAAAATAAGCAACAAAATACCAGAAAATACTAAAGCAACCATACTGACATTTTTACGAAAAGAGTACCTTATCTAGTTACATAACTTCAAATATAGCAAAAAAGTCGTTCCCTTAACAAAAGAGTCTCGCTTAACAAAAAAGAACTCATAAATTAAATTGTACATAAGTATTACACATTTATTTAAAAAAACGCACATTTTAAAGACAATTTGTCACGCATACAAAGCTCTTTAAGTGATTCAATTAAAATTTGTTGGGTTATTTTCTTTGAAACACTGCAGTAGCGAGAGAGAGATTTGACTGCCGAAAGCAGAAGAATACCAACAACACCTGCAATCGCGGGCAATGCCACCAGATGTTAAAAAAAAGTAAAGCTAAATAAAACTGAGTGAATTATTTAAATAATTATTAAAAAATGTATATTTTACAAAATTATAAACATGACATTTTAATTAGAACAGCTAGAAAAATGTCATGAAGAAAGAACTAAAACTCCGGGACTAAATAAGAAAAAAAAGAGGTTGTCTGTAAAGTCGGTTTACTGACGATAGTTTAACGTGACAACGTCATTAGAAAATATTGATGGAATGGTTGCAATTTTCAAAACAAAATATTAATTTTATTTGTTTGATAGATATTTTGTATGGATATAGAGGAGGAGGTAAATGGAATTGCAATGGAATAGGTCAAGTTACATTTACACAAACGTGAAAAATGACGAAACATTTATCAAATTCATGAAAGATATCTTCAATTTCGATTGTGCATCAGACGTTAATAAGTCAACAACACTAAGAGGCACCATCATCGATTTGCCTTCTTCAAGGCACTTTACACTCGAAACACTCCCTTTCATTTCCTACTTTTTCTATCATCGTCCTATTCTCAACAGAGAAATGGTTCATTACCATGCACACAGGAAGAAGGCATATGCAAATACAAATATGTGAATTTATATACCTACATATGCGCATATATATGCTCACTCAAGTAGGACAGAGCCAGATGTCGAACGTTGCCGAACGCGGGGGCCGATTGTGCTTTTTGTCGTTCGTTCCGCGCTCTCGCTTGCAGTTCAAGCACATTAGCTTACATTTGCTTGCGTACGGAATAGATTCGTATATTTGATATGTCCATATGATTTGCATGCATCTTTACATATAGATTTGCTCTTTTTGAAAATTGCGCGAAATTGTATACGTATATGCATGTTTATATAAATACATATATTAGTATACAACATATCTTATAAGGTATATGGTAAATATTACCATACATTTTTTCCTTCATATATAATAAAAAAATAATAATATAACATCAAAACAACAGGTATTATTAACAAACTTGGTTTTATTTTAAATTCTTCAAGTAAATCAAATTAATAATAATCAATAAGAAGGCATATGCAAATACAAATACGTGAATTTATATATGTACATATGCGCATATACATACATATACACGCTCACTTAAGTAGGAGAGAGCAAGATGTCGAACGTTGGCGTTCGTTTGCTTTGTTTGCTTTGTCGTTCGTTCCGCGCTTTCGCTTGCAGTTCATTCAAGGTAACGACAAATGAGCAAGGTAACGACAAATGAGCAAGGTAACACTAATGAGCAAGGTAACGACACATTTTTTCGTGCGTGCAGCCTGTTAAATCGAATTATAAGACGCTATCACGTCAAAAATGCTAAATCAAGTTACGAAAATGGTAATCTGGGCATACTGGAGCTAAAATCACGTAACTAGTTGTCAAATTCGCTGAGCGCAAAGTAACGGGACCACGATAGGCGCCATCTCATTATTCTCTCCATCGTGGGTTATAAAGAGTTTTAAATTTCTCAGAGAGAGTTTTAATTTTCATCAGCTGACTCACCGATTATTGTATGACTCTTTTCTCAAGCTCTTTATTACGGTTGTTAGCTCTACGATGATAGAGATTCTCTGCTCTTCGAGTTTCAGTACAGCCGATGTAACAATTTGTGATGTTTTTGGAGGTCATGATGTAGATTTACGCTGTGGATTTTTGCGTGCTGTTGACATCATGGAAAACAGCAACAGGTTTTGGTATTCACGGGAGGAAAGTTATTTGACACGCACACGTTTATATGCAGCAGTGGCAATTTTAATAGCAAAAATACTCTGATAGAAAGTAAAAAACTCGGGAGCGTAACAAAAAAACGTCCTCCTTGCACAAGCACAAGAACAATTGATGCATTTTACTGTTGACTGCCCCATGCTTTTTGAGAGGATTTTCTTCAATATTCCAGCGAGAGCGCTTGGTAGCTCGGACTTTTGCTATGTTGGTCTCTCCAATCTCTTTATGCTCAAAATGATTGAATTTAATAGATTCTTTAAATTTGTTGAGACAGATTTTTCGATCGTCTATTGAATTCTTTGAATATTATTATATTTAATTTATAATATAAATTAATTTTTGTATGCCTATTAACCGTAAAATATTGTCTATTTAGCCTATAAGAATTTTTTATATTCATTGGCTTAGTAAATAAATAATTCCCCTTCATAAATGCTCAACAAATTATACCCCATGATTATTAAAAAGTATATATTTAATCTTTTTGTATAGGCTCCCTGTTTTTTAAATTTAAAAGTTTTATTGAATTTTGGAGGAGCTTAATTAATTCTATAAGTAAATAAATAAAAAAAAAAATTAAAAAAAAAAATTTGTGTTCCATTTTTGAGCTATAGGTTAACTTTTGGGGGTAGAATTAAAAAACAAAATTTTTTTTGAGTCATCCTATCCTAATAAATACATAAAAACTAATTCGGTTTTTTTTTCAGTTGTCCAAGTAAACTCATATTTTTACATATCTGGTCGGTTTGTTATTATAGCAAATAACCATTCAAAGCCTTATACCCGAGCAACTTAAAAAGCCCTGCACTCGGTAAATTTAATTTGAGTTCATCAAAGCCTTCGAAGCCGAGGCTTTTAGATTTGTGGGGGGTTGGACAGTCCAAGCACTCAGCCAGTAGACCATTGTACTACTGGCCGAGGCTGCCAGTGAATTATTCCTAGGAGGCCTTAACAATCTCAAGCAATGAAAGCATTCCAACACTGAGAGGTTTGATAAATAGACGAGTTTACCTTCATCAATCTCAGAGTTCGAATCACAAAAGGCGTATGGCCGCAGGCTACCGAAATAATAACTTCATGTGATCTGAATAAACGTATTAAAACACCAGGTAGACCTGAATATTTAGGTCTGATGTCCTGCTCACGCTTCTTTTAGTGCATTGATCTCCACGAAAAAAATCCATGTATAGCCTAATATGGGTACTGCTGAAGATGTGTGGGTGGAAATAATCGAGATATTGCACCACTGTAGCTGAATCGATATAGGCGTGATTACCATTCGTTAGTGCCCGGGTTCAAAACCTCGGACATGCAACACCAATTGTTAGAAAAAGTTTTCTCTAATAGCAGTCGCCTCTCGATGGAGAATGGTAAGCCTCCGAGAGTATTTCCGCTATGGAAAGGCTCCTCATAACAAACAATCTCCGTTCGGTGTGGGATTAAAACTGTAGGCGCCTCCATTTATGGAACCACGTCAAGTCGAATACCACAAATAGGAGGAGGCGCTCGGCCAGATACCTAACAAGTGCTTTTTTGTTTTTGTTTTTACATCACCAATCGTAAGTGGTTTTATGACTCTAATGAGACTATCTTTTGATGACGTTATGATTTTGGTTTATGAGTCTGTCTAGTGGTCTTCCAGAGGTCATGGGATTTCACTCATATGGACTAGATTTTGTGACAATCTGAAAAGTAGCAATGATTTAAGCTGATAAATCAGCTACAATTGCAAACTTGACGCCAACTTCTCGATAGAGCCACCTGCTTTGTATGGTAACTTAAATCAGGTGGCATAAAACCACTGCTTTTGAGGTCCATTGGTACTACCTTCTTATCGGTAATCAATTATTTACACCTTTTTTATGTTCCACGTAGTCCAGTTCTATTGCGAAGCAGCTTGAAATGTAAGATAAAGGGTGGTTAAGTTTCAAGGGCCGGTGTTGATTATGAATTACAATAAATACAATTTTGTTTAAGAAATTATTTTCATTTCTCTTTATTATGTTAATATTGATATGACTCAATTACGTATGGATCAAAATATTGGCCAAATGACAGCCGCGGCTTCGGCGGCACACCTCCATCCGATGGTCCTAATTTTCGATAACGGTGAGGCATAATTAAGGTTCTATGCCGTTAATGTGCCGAATTATCTCACCCTATAGCTCTTGAATTGTTACTGGATTATCGACGTACATATTTTCTTTCAAATAACCTCAAAGAAAGAAGTCCAACGGGGTCGTTGACGTTTAGACGTGGCTCACATTCAACATCGGCCCTTGAAATTTAACCACCCTTTATTTTATGGACTTCTTTGACATTAAACAGCTGATTTTGACCGTTTTATTTGTGCTGCTTTTTAATCTAATTTATCGAGATACTCAAAATTCACTAAATAGTAGACATTCGTTTTTTCAGCTTTATTAAAAAAAAAACAAAAAAAAAAAAAAGATCCACATCACCTAAAAGAACATCCGTTACATTAGATTGTACTACGCATTCAGTTAACCGCAAGCGCAATATGTGAGCACACACATATACCTATCCTACATATATCCACCTAAGCACATTAACATGCAGGCGCGTATTTGAGTTTGCCCACGCCCAAAGCCAAAATGTATGCTAGCTTAATTTACATCGGGCTTTTTGGCGAATTGTTGCCGCTTTGCTTGCTTGCCTAATTGTTGACTGTTCTGCACTTTTTTCAGTTTCGTAGCTATTGTTATTCTTATGCGTGTGTGTGTTTTTGTTATGCTTATGAAAATTTTTAATTGCTCCCACTCAGTAGCAATCGCTTACTGCAAAACTCAACCCAAAATCCTAATTGTGGCTGTTGCGTCGGCAAGTTAAATGATTCTGCCGATGTGCCATTTTTAACGGTTTCACTTGTTCACCACATTTGGGCTGCTTCGGTTTTTTTGTTTACCTTTCACAGTTGTGCGTTTTATTGCTGGCACTCGTATTTTGATGCCTCTTTTAATTCTTTTTTCCCTTTTGTATTGTTTTGTTTAGATTGTCTTGTTTCTGCCAGTTCGTTTCAACTCCTTTGGGCACTCTTCGCTCAAGTCCTTTTTCACATATTTTTACAAATTTTTTATGTTGCATACGAGCTTCCGTACACGACTCCCACTCACATATGCAACCGCGCGCAATGGGTTTTATTGTTGTTTGCCTACAGTTTTATCTCGTTGTATCCCCACAAGATTTGTCGTGGCGGCTGAGCGGACAGGCGACTGTTACTTTTGCTTTTTACTGTACACTGCAGTGCATGACAATAAACGCAGTTAGAGTTTATATAATATATTGAGGTGGGGAACAAGTTCATATATTTTCCTTTATTTTGGCTGTTTAGTAAAGGGCAAGCATTCATTCGATTGAACTCTTTCTGCTCTTCAAAACCATGTTAATTGTATGGTATTTATTAGTAGTTATTTAATTTTTTATTCGTTTTGAGGCTTAGAAATGAAATTTCCCAGAGGTAGAAATCAACATTTTCGACAGATGCTCTTCTCTGCTTTTCAACGAGGTCAAAAAGCTGCCAAAGCAGCTCGAGCCATTTCCGACTTGTATGGTGTAGGTGTCATAAGCGAGTCTACTCATGGAAAAGTTTCAAAAATGGCAACTTTGATGCCGATGGCTCGTCTTGCACTTCGTCACTTTTGAAGGAGAAGCGGCGAAAAAAAATGAACTGCGATCATAAAACGATTCTCAATCAACTTCATTCAATGAGATTTACCGAAAAATTGGAAGCCTGGATGCCTCATGAGCTCAACGAGAAAAACAAAAAAAGTCGCCTTCAAATTGCTTCTCAGCAACTCGCCCGCCATCGACCAACACGCGGTCATAAACAACGCCTTTTGTACCGAATCGTCACAGGAGATGAGAAATGTTGCCTGTACATCAATATGAAGCAAAGAAAGGAGTGGGAGGCTCCAGGAGATAGGCCAAAGCCGGGAGTCAAGCCGGATCTGCATCCGAAAGAAGATCATGATGTGTGTTTGGTGGGACTGGGAGCGCATGGATGACTAGGAAATACTCGTAAAGTATGCCGCGGTCAACAAGGAGCTCTACATTGCCTAGCTACACTGCGTGAATGAGGCTATTCGACTGAAAATACCTAATCGAAATGGTTGAACCATACCTCATCACGTCCACACCAGGCCTCATGTTGCACAAGTCGTCAGAGTCGCATTCCAAGAGCTTGCACCGACCGATTACAATCTTTTCCGCTGTCTGTCAAATCATATGAATTGGATAACTTCGATAACAAAGAGGTCCTTAAAAACTGGCTCAACAGCTTCTTTGACACTAAACCGATTTTTGCCGGAACGTCATCAACAAATTAGTCGAAAGGTGGGCAGAGGTTGTAAACAGCAACGGTGAATATAGGTATTACTGATTAACTTATTGATACATTAGGTGCGCAACTAAGTTCCCGCTGTTTGTCAATAGATGCCGCCAGCATTGTGTGCTAGTCGACTCTAACATAACCTAAACGACATAAACCAAGCTTAGATATATGGTAAACAAACTGCTTCGACACATTAGTGAGTTTGTTTTGGTATCATAGGCTTTTGGTTTTGTGAAAATGTCTGATTTAGTGCCGAATAATCGTCATTTGCGGGAAGTGTTGATTTTTCTCTTTCATTCGAAAAAAACGACAGCTGAAGCGCATGGAGAGCCACAAAAAGTTTATGGAGATGCTGCTTTAAGTGAAACAACGTGTCGAGTTTGGTTCCGTCGCTTCAAGGACGGTGATTTTAATGCTGATGACCGTCCGCGTGAAAGAAGGCCAAAAACCTTCGAAGACGCTGAATTGGAGGCATTGCTCAATGAGAATCCATGTCAAATGCAAGAAGAGCTTGCTTCAGTATTAGGAGTTACCCGCCAATCCATTTTCAAGCGATTGCATGCTTTGGTAATGATTCAGAAACAGGGGACTTGGGTTCCTTATAAGTTAAAACCAAGGGAATTAGAACGTCGTTTTTTCGTCGGTGAACAACTGCTCCAGCGGCAAAAAAGGAAACCGCTTTCGTATCGTGACGGGTGATGAAAATGGATTCATTTCAGCAATCCAAGGAAAATAAAGTCATGGGGACTGCCCGGTCATACTTCTGCGCCGTCGCTTCGGCCGAATATTCACGCTGCAAAGGTTATGCTATGTATTTGGTGGGACCAAGTTGGTGTGAACTATTAAAATCAAGCGAAACCATCACTGAGGATCGGTATCGACTTCAATTGATGCGATTGAGTCGAGCACTGCGCGAGAAGCGCCCGCAATACGCGGAGAGACATGAAAAACTGATTCTACAGCATGACAACGCTCGGCCTCATGTTGCCAAACCCGTTAAAACCTAATTGCAAACACTGAAATGGTAAGTCCTACCCCACCCGCCATATTCTCCAGATATTGCGCCGTCCGATTATAACCTGTTCCGATCGATGGCACATAGTCTAGCTGACCAGCAGTTCCATTCATATGAAGACCTCAAAAAATGGCTTGATCCGTGGATAGCCTCAAAAGATGAACAGTTTTACAGCGACGGTATACGAGATCTATGAGAAAGATGGGAAAAAGTAGTAGCCAGCGATCGCTTCAGTGATTCACTTGTAACCATTTTTTCAGAATAAAGTTGTATTTTCATGAAAAAAAAAACAGCGAGACCTTAGTTGCGCACCTAATATTTATTTTTGTTTGTTTAAAATTATGTTTTGTTTTAAATAAAAGTCTTCGGTTAAAACGCTACGAACTTATTCCCCAACCAAATATATCCATCTCTTTCTCTTGTATGTATACTACTACAAAAGCTCAAGAGAAAGCACAAAAGTTGTTTTCGCTCGCGAGCTTAAGTGTTGAGCATACCTGGCTTACAGTTATGAACCACAGTGTGTGCTCTTATATACAGGTATGCAGGTATGTACGTGTGCTCACTTGTTTGTATGTACTGCTGTTTTTTATTGTAATCACTTCTGTTGATTCGCTTTCTTTTTACACATTCGTGTGTTTACTTATTTATGAAGTCTAAATGCGCGTACATGGGTAGAAAAACACACACTCACACACACATTTATACTCGCATAGTTCCGTGTGTATTTTCTGTATTATAGTCCCTTCCATTTCAACTGCGCAGTCAAGTTCTCTGTTTGTGACGTCCACTGAAGTACTTAAATTTGTTCGGTACTCTGTAGTTGACAAAGAATTTATTGTCTTAAAAATGCAATTAAATTTGGTCCTTTTTCAAGCACGATCTTGGCCTCTCTTTGCCTTTGCTGAGTAGAATGCCAGAACCACTTTAAAATTTTATTTGACAATTTCATTTGAATTTAGTTTGCTGCCTGCCTCTGCCTCCGACTTAGTTATGTATTTTGTTCATTTCGCGCCAAATTATGTTGCTTGATTTCATTTTGTTTTTCTCGCTTTTTTGCTTTCGTTTGGATGCATTACGCATAATTCTTTCTTGTCCTTTGTTCGCTTTTATTTGTCTCCACTTATTTGTATTTGCGCAAACAGTCGTAAAATGAAGAGCAAAGTCAAACAAAGCGACATTTGCATGTGGAAGTTGTAAACAGGAATATTATTTAGCTGAAATGAATGAGAATTTTATTGCTTCGAAATGCAGAAGCCTGGATGGGGGGGAGCGACTGTAGAAAAAATATTATTATTATATTTGTGAAGAAAAGTAATTAACATTAAGAAGATGTAAAAAACCAAGTGTCTACATAAAAAGTTGACTGCGTAAGCCTGAATAAAAGAGTTTAACCAAAGTTATGGACTTAAGCAGATGCTTAGCGGAATTGCTGATGATTAGAATGACCGCGGTGAGGATTGAATAGGCTCATGGGAAACAATAATTTGATCATTTTCATGTAAGCGAATGAGGAGATGAGTTAAAAACTCGATGCTTGGAAATACAGGTTGGTTGAAACGTAAACAAGTGGAAATCACAAAATGGAGAAAAGAAGAATTCAGTAAAATCTTCCTTTAAAGTAAGCAAAAGCATGGAAAAAAGAAGAAACACTCAATAAAATCTTCCTCAAACTCAATACATTTATTCCAATGGCATCTTATTATTTTCGGCCGCCGTAGCCGAATGGGTTGGTGCATGACTACCATTTGGAATTCACAGAGAGAACGTTGGTTCGAATCTCGGTGAAACACCAGAATTAGTAAAAACATTTGTCTAATAGCGGTCGCCCCTCGGCAGGCAATGGCAAACCTCCGAGGGTATTTCTGCCATGAAAAAGCTCCCCATAAAAATATGCATCTGCCGTTCGGAGTCGGCTTGAAACTGTAGGTCCCTCCATTTGTGAAACAACATCAAGACGAACGCCACAAATAGGAGGAGGAGCTCGGACAAACACCCAAAAAGGGTGTACGCGCCAATTATATATATATATATATATATATATATATATATTTGTGGAACATTTCAAACCTCCGTCGATCCTACAAACTTAATATTTTTCATATTTTAGAAATATGGATCAAAATGATCTGACGGATATGAAATGTTGGGTCAAAATGAGCCACAAAAATATGCGCCATTAAACCTTTTGCACCACTCGCCAGAATAATCCGCGAACAAAAACTCTCTTTTATCATCAAGAGCGAAATAATCTGGAATAAATTGATTTTTTGTTAATGTTTGAGGAAAATAAATAATTTTGGTAATCTTGCAACATTTAATTTCTTGTCTTGCCGACGCAAGGTATTGGGAGATGAGAACATCGCGCATTTCGAGCGTTGATGCAAAAGGGTTAAATTTTATTAAACCCCCTTCAAGACAATATAATTGGCAAACGTATTTTTATGCCAGTTTTTTCAAGCAGTTTAAATGTATTTGAGATCAAAACAGGAAAACTTGAATGCACTGTAAAAAAAGTGTGGTTTTTGTAACAAAACGGCAGGTGGTAAATATTCTAGAACTATTCCGCATTCGCAATTGCCATATTGCCAATTTCTGTCTTTTGCTTGCCCCATTTCCTTGAATAGTGCAATTGTACATGAATTTTATAATCCGAAGTTTTCTAGAATTTTATGTGGATAATTATTTAAGATTTTACAATCCCAAATCACCAAAATCTAAGCACTTAAACTCAAACTCTGCTATTCCATTCAGCTAATCTTAGCATCTGCTATTCCACATCTAAGCTTCAACTTAGCATCGGCGTATGCGCATGCAGGAATGCAACTTGCGGTTACTACAACGGTAAATGTATGCACCTTTACAGCAGTAATCGCACAATCAATATTGTCAAAATCATGCAATCAATGCATTCACACACACACATATATACAACAGGATTTGCAATAAGCAGCAACCAGCAGCAGAGTTGGTATTACTATTCAAATCCCACCCCTTTGCTTTTTGTTGCATTTGAACTTTCATAATATGCAGCTACCCGTATGCGAGGCTTGCAACTTGCAGCAATGACAGTAAACCGCAAAATCAACAGCTACTGAGGCAAATTTGGAATTTTGTTCCACGAAAAGTCGACTGGAAATGGATTTTGTGGTTCTGTTGAGTGCGTTTATGGATGCAGGTATGTATGTGTGTGTGTGTATGTCTCTCTTGCAGTTATTGTGGTTTTATGTGGCTGCTGTTGCCTTGCTTTGTAACTATTAAATGGTGAAGAAGATTTGATTGCCCATGCAACTTTCTCCTTGGTAAATATTGCATCTGCAACTAATACTTCCACTCCAGTCTTTGTGGGCGCTGCATACCTGAAAATGAGTGTTGAACAGAAGAAGAAAAAGCGATTCATCTCTCGTAGAAGTCCAAACACCATCTGGTTTTTTGGCCCAAGAAGCCAATGAATGATCTTTGGAAAGTATATGGCTAAGCCTAGCAGAATCCATGATAGATTCGATAGACGAACAAAACTCTCTTCAGCCTTTTTTCTTGGCGGTCTTAATTGTCTTTTTGTACTGTCTCCTACTTTCTCTGTAAAATTCCCAATTACCTGTTGAGTAACTGAGATTAAAGGTTGATCTTGATTCTTCTCTTAGTTTTAAGGGCTCAGTGCTCCAATAACTTCCATATTTTACTGACACTTTTCCAGCTAATATTTAAGTACGCCAGTATTTCATCTCCGGGTAGTGATCCACAATAATGCAAGTCGTTTATAAAATAAATCATAGCCTTCAACTAATATTCATTCCCATCAGCCAACAAGCGATTGCCTGTCGCTGCCATAACCCTGAAACACTTAAAACATGACCTTTATGCGCGCAAGTTGTAACATCCCTCGAGATTGCGAAAGTTAACGCATGTGAACCTACCGCGAAATTCAAAACTCGAAATTCGATTGGGAAACACTTTGCGAGTAACGCGCGCATACACTGAAGAATTACCTGGCCTTGTAGGTAAATATTCAAAGAAAGTTTACAGAATATTTGTACACATGTCCCTACTTATACTCGTCTGTGTGTGTGCGATGTAGCTTTGCAAGACTGCCAATGCGCTGTGGGAAAATTCGTTGAAATTTGCGCCACCGTGACGACAATTTCAAGTACGCGCCAGACCTGGAGCGTTTGCCGAAGAAACTAAAACAAAAGATTTTATTGAATTTCAATTTGTCCCATACGCGAACACATACACATACACACTTGCACGCAGGTAAATATTTTGGATGAGTATTAGTGCCTCTACACAACAGGCTCGTTGTAGGTGGAGATAGGAAACGCTTGCACAGAGAACTGCAGTCTGTGGCGGATGAGTCGGGGTGGGTGGAAAGATTTTGGTTTGCCCTCAGCTTGTAAAAGTCTAAGGTGAATCCTGCATTCAAACGACAAAGTTCGTGAAATGGCGGCAGCAGAAAGCTCTGGTTGATTGTTGAAACTCAACAACAAAGCTGCACGAATTACCATTGGCAGGCAAAAGTTGTCCTGAGACTTAGATATAATCATTGCTGTCATAGTGCATAGGTCATGAGGTAATTCAAAACAGCAAAAGTTGGCAACAAGCGAATAGTGCGACGTGAAGCAGTTTCAAATATGTAAATCCCAGCAAAGCCATAAATCTCAGTCAACGTCACGTGATGGGGCATAGAAATATTTAAAGTGCCGGTTTATTTGTTCCATGTCACATGGATTTGTATTTCGCTTGAAGCTTCATACTCTGAGCAAACGATAGGTTTAGAGAATTTGTTCAGATCATTCAGAGCTTTTGAATTCCTCTTTGAAATACCGGCGGCAGCATCAGATGACAAACCAGTTGCTAATGCGTGAGAAGAGGTAAAGGAAGGACACAGAAGATCTTTTAGATCGAAGTTTCGTCCGTTGACCACACTAAAACTAAATTATTATTAAAAGCTAGAGGTAAGAAACAGCGATCTGGTGACTGACATCCAGAGCGTACTTAAATTATCGAGGGAGCACTTCTTGGACTTGTTAAACTGTGACAGCTGCGCAATTCACAGAGAATGCGAAGATCCCGATACCCGAATTGTTGACGACGGAATTACCGTTCCACTACCCGACAATGACGAGGTGAGAAGAGCGGTAGCGCGACTAAAAACAACAAAGCCGCGGGAGCCGACAGACTGCCGGCTGAGCTATTCACGCATGACAGCGAGGAGCTGGTAAGGTTCATACATAAGCTTCTAAGCAAAATATGGTCTGCCGATTGGAATTTAAGTATGCTCTGACCAATCCACAAGAAGGGTGATACTGAAATCTTTGCCAGTTACGGCGAAATTAGCCTTCCAAATACCGCGTTTAAAGTCCTGGCAAGCGAATTGTGTGAAAGACTGAAAGAAGTGTGTCTTTAGACCTGGAAAGTCCAATATCGACCAGATATTCACAATACGCCAAGTCTTGGAAAAGACCCATGAAGGAGAATCGGCACACATCAGATGACAAACCAGTTGTCAATGCGTGAGAAGAGGTAAAGGAAGGACGCAGAAGATATTTTAGACCGAAGTTTCATCCATTTTTTTGTTGTCGCTTTTAAAGCTGCATTCGACAGTACGAAAAGGAGTTGCCTATATGTCTCGATGTCTGAATTTGGTATGCAAGATGACGTTGCTCAATAACAGCAGCTCCGTCAGAATTGGGAAGGACCTCTCCGAGCCGTTTGATACCAAACGTGGTTTCAGACAGGGTGACTCGCTGTCGTGTGACTTCTTTAACTTGATGTTGGAGAAGATCGTACGAGCCGCAGAACTTATTCGACACACTTTTATAAGAGTGAACAATTGTTGGCGTATGCCGATGATATCGATATCATCGACCTTAACAACCGCCCTATTAGTTCCGCCTTTTCCAAACTGGATATAAAAGCAACGCGAATGGCTTTGGTGGTAAACGAGGTCTAAACGAAGTACCTCCTGTCATCAAACAAACAGTCGGCAAACTCGATTTTCGGGACCCTCGTCACTGTTGACCGTTATGATTCCGCGTTTGTAAGAGATTTCGCTTCTCTAGGAACCAGTGATAACACCGATAATAATGTCAGTCTTGAAATCCAACGTGAAATTTCTCTTGTCAACAAGTGCTACTTTGGACTAGGCAATAGTGTAGTAAAGTCCTTTCTCGACGAATAAAACTAACACTTTATAAGGCTCTCATCATGTCCATCCTAGCGTATGGCGTAGAAGCTTGGACGTTGACAACATCCGGTGTGGCGTCAGTTGGAGAAAGACTCTCAGGAAGATTTTTGAACCTTTGCACTTTGGCGATGGCAAGTATCGCAGGCGATGAGGCAATGAGTTGTATGAGCCTTACGACGACATAGATATAGTACAACGCTCCGGCTCTGAAAGTATTCTATGAGGTACCAGCTGGTAGGAGCAGCTCTCCCAAAGCTATACTTAAACCATTTCAAATGGAAACAGCTTCCCGCCTCCCATAGTTTTCGAAATGCAGCTTCGTTAGCTCCTACTGGAATCGAATTTAGGCTTCTATAATTCCATCCTACAACACGGTACTACCACACACTTGACACTTGCTGAAGCAGTTTTCGTCTACGAGATAACTAAATGAAAAATGGATTACACTTTGCCACAAACTCCAACTTTTTGTCAAAATAAAAAGTTCTGTCCACGAAGTATCACCTTGAACAAAAAGTTTCCGGAATAAATTCCAAATTTTCAAAAGACAAGTGTTTGGTATTCCTCAAAAGTGACACATCAACTGCAATGTGCCTATGACAGTGTTTGATCCAGCTCTCGAAACATTTCTGGAACTCTATTTTCGACAAAGCCATCAGAACCGTCTTCAATTTTTCCATTATTATTTTCGGCTGTGGTCGGTTTTTGACTCGATCAAACAGAAAAAATCGCAAGAAACGAATTCGATGGTTTTTGGGTGGCATTCGTTACCTTCTTATTCTACAATTCAGAGCCATCAATACACTGGACGGCGGTGCGTTATCATGGTGCAAAATCCACGCGTTTTTCCCCCACAAATCCTTTCTTTTTGGTTGAATTGCTTCACGTAAACGTCTCATAACGCCCAAATAATAGTTCTGCTTAACTTCTTTAACCTTCCAGCAAAAAAATTGTGGTGCACAATACCCTTGTAATCCATTAAAACCGTGAGCCTGTCTTTCTTTTTTGACTGAAAATAACGTGATTTTTTGGTCTTGGTTCATTCGGAGTTCTCCACTCAGGCGCCTGATGTTTTCATTGCGTGTCGCACTCTAAAACCCACGTCTCCTTTTCAGAGGAAACGTACATGTGCTCAACCAAGATACAGCGTGGTGCTGCCAGAGGCTCAACTGTGATCAAACTCTGAAAATGATCTCAGAAAACACTGTTTTCGCATTTTCCCGGATGGCTCCATAACTGAGAGCTGGAACCGTAGCTCTAGTGTCTACGTGGAGTTCAACGGGACAAAACTACACTTTGCTCTTGGAATGTACGCATCTGTGTTTCAGGTGGAGGCGTATGCTGTTCAAGAAGTAATGAACTTTATTATGGAAAATAGGTAGAGAGGCAGATGTGTATGTATCTGCAGTGACAGCAAAGCTGCGCTCATGGCCTTAAACAACACTCCGACCACTTCAAAAGTAGTTGAGTCCTCTAAATCCAGGCTGAGCTATGTCGGTAGACATAATATCCTGGTGCTAACATGGGTCCCGGGACACGTGGGTATCGTGGATAACAAGATCTCTTACTCTTTAGCTAGGATGAGCTCTAAGGCCAACTTCTTTGGTCCGGATCCTCTACTCACACTCCCTTCTGCAGCTATGAAAGCCACGGTTACACAACATGGGTTACTTCAACCCACAAGCGTGCTTGGCAGGCTGAGAAAGGCTGCAGATGGACAAAACTGATGTTACCTGGTATGTCCGATAGGCTGTCGCAGATCAAATTGTCCTCCTGTCATTAAACAGAAGGGAGTTGGTAGTAGGCAGCTGGTAGGACTGATGACGGGCCACTTTCTTTCTAAATAAGCATCTCAGGCAATGCACTCTGCCCAGCATGTGGAGAGAAGGGACAACTTTCTGTACGTCTGCCCCGCCTTCACTCGAATCAGGCTTGAGGCTTTTGACACTGATGTATTAAGAAGCGACCAACTCGGCTCCTTTGCACCACACGATCTACTCATATTTCTTCGGAGGTCGGGTAGATTTAGAGAAAGTGAAAATAAAGGGAATCCGAGTGCGTCTATGGCAAAGACAGCAGTTATCAGAATCTTGTTATTGTAATTTTGTTTTGTTTCACGGTTCGCAGCCTACAAAGGTATATACCCCTTAAATCTCCGGGCCTTGATGGGATCATTCCAAATATGTTACAGGAAACTCCGGCCGCCGTTGCCGAATTGGTCGGTGCGTGACTACTATGCGGAATTCAGACAGAACGTAGGTTCGAATCTCGGTGAAACACCAAAATTAAGATTAAGTTTTTTCTAATAGCGGTCGCCCCTCGGCAGGCAATGGCAGACCTCCGAGGGTATTTCTGCCATGAAAAAGCCCCTCATAAAAATATATATATCTCCCGTTCGGAGTCGGCTTAGAACTGTAGGCCCCTCTATTACGGAAAGCAAGTTTAAACTTAGGAGATATTCCAGCTAGTTGGAAACTACTCAAGCTCGTCTTCATACCAAAAGTAGGTAGAACGGGACATGAATCAGCGACGGATTTTAGACCAATCAGTTGTTGACGTAGTATCATAAACATTCCCCATACATATATGTGACATGCTGATTACGTTGAATCGACTGTCGTGGGAACGTAGTCCAATTAATATCTCGTCCTTCTTCTTAAAAAATTTTGGAAGGCTTTTGGATATACATCTAAAAAGTTAAATGGAGAGTTCTGGTATATGAATATATATATCTAATATTGGAAATACCAGCATAACTAAGAGGGTCAATAGGGGAACTCCACGGGGTTATGTGTGATAAGCAACATCTTAATTAAACTAAATACAGGCGGGGTAAAAGTGATGGCGTATGCTGTTGATGTGTTGGTGATAGCATCAGGGCTGTGTTCTAATACGATCAGGTGGATCATTCAAACGGCACTGGGTGAGCTTATCTCTTGGGCTATAGGTTGTGGCTTAAGTTTGAACCCACGTAAAACTGAACTCTTTCCTGTTACCACTAAACCACTTGGGAGAAATCAAAGATAAGCCTGTGCAATAGCGATCGGCGTACAGATATCATAACCTAGAAAGGCTCTCAATGCACTGACACAGGTTTTTCCGGTAGATCTCCAGTTAGGTTAGATGAGGTTGCTGGTAAAAAGAAAGATATAGTCATGCCAGTCTACTATTACGAACAGCTCAGTTCACTTCGAGATGACCGATTACATCGTCTCCACTGTGACTTTCGGCAAGAATTTTACCTTTCTTTGCCACTTTGAATCGAATCGCGGATTCTAGATGGAGAGACCAAGTAATATGCAGTAGAGAGTAGAATGTAGAGAGTAGAATGTCATGGCCCACCTACAAACAAACGTCAACATTGATAAAAATGAAACGAAGAGATGCTTGTAGACTTACGGCAGTGATAACTGGCATCTGGCTCATAGGGCCGAAGAAAAGGGAAACTTTCTTCCACTTCCTCTGTGAATTCCCTGCCCTATGGAAGGGTATCCCCGCAAGGTACACCAAGGAATCTCCAGTGCCTAGCCGCTAGAACCGGACATTTACTAAGAAGTAGTATCTTTCACTGCAGGATCCCCACAACTTCTGCAATGGGGTTGTTCGGAAGTCGAAGCTTCTTCGCATGACTTCCGATCACCCGACGACCACAGCTATGTGTTTGAAAATCGAATGGTGGGGGATCCCTAGCATTCTAAGCGTCCTGTTTTTGACGTACTCAGGGCAAAGTGTATGGGGCGCTGAAAATAGGAAAGTTTTTACTTAATTATTTCGATATACATTTCTAAGCCTTCTTTCTTGGCGCGCAAGCACTGATCAAATTTGGCGTCTGGCACGCTAAGCTCGCCTCTACAGTGGGTTGTATTGGAGAGTGATTCTAAAAAGACCCATCGAACTATATTGTGGCTCAGGTTCGCTAAAAATTTAAGAAATGGAATGTGAATATTGCAAATAAATTTTTGCGATGTGTGAAGTTCGTTGGCCAGAAAATGTATTTGAGTAGAACTCCAAAAGTTAATGGAACACTCGGAAACTTTCAAAAATATTTCTATAATTTCCATAAAATCTTTTCAAAAAAACATTTTTAAAATGTGCATTTTATCCTCATCGTCGGCCAGCTTTACAGCTTGAGGTGAGCTTTAGCTTCGTTCACGATTCGTTTCTATGCACTTCGATCCTCGGTAAGTGTTCTTCTGCTTCTAACACTCAGTGTACTCAGGCCTATTAGAACTTGTTCCAAACATTTAAGTCTTGGACGTCCTCGTGGTTTAGGCGCTACGGGGTTGTATGACACGAATGATTTCTGGGGACGGTCAGCTCTCATGTACGTAGTATTACCCAATCATCGCAGTTTTTGGGACTTGACGCATTTCACACGATGTCCTCGCCATTTCATAGCTGCAGCAATTCTTCAATGTAGCGCATCCGTTAGATATCATCTTGCAGTCGCAGCGGGCCAAACACCCTTGGCTGCACTTTTTGCTCGAATGCTCTTAGACACGATTCAGCTTTAGAAGCCATTGTTCATTTAATTTTTACTCTAGAAAATTAAAAAAATATATATAGTTTAACTCTCCGTGTGCCCTTTTTTAGAACTTTCGTTGAGCACCTGGGTCCGGCCTTTTTTTCGTCCTGCTCGATGATCATTTTTAAAAGGTTATATCCATAAATCGATAAAAAATTTTGGCTAGGCTACCTGAAAGTTCTAGCCGTTAGCTATAATAAGAATATATTAAATTCACATCCAGAGTCGAAAAAGTCAGCCTGATAAAAATAACCAAAAATGATTACACTTTAAAACATTTTCTACTAAAATGTTTCACTTTGAATAACTCGTAAAATTAATAAGTTACTTTCTAAAAAGTTTTCATTTTATTCTTACTGTACTTAATTGATGCATAGACCCTTTTTAACCGAACTCCTCCCCCTATTTGTGGTGTGCGTCTTGATGTTGTTCCACAAATAGAGGGACCTACAGTTTCAAGCCGATTCCGAACGGCAGATATTTTTTATGAAGAGCTTTTTCATGGCAGAAACACACTCGGGGGCTTGTCATTGCCTGCCGAGGGGTGGACGCTATTAGAAAAATCGTTTTCTTCATTTTTGGACTTTCACCGAGATTCGAACCTACGTTCTCTCTGTGAATTCCGAATGGTAGTCACGCTCCAACATATTCGGCTACGGCGGCCGCTGTACCTACGACTACAGATAAGTTAAAATACTTGGATCGCTTGACATGGAATCGCTCATTAGTAAATCATACTCACGTTTTTCTTCGTTGAAATCTTCTTTTTCGACTTTCAAAATTGCTCAGAAGCCAAACAGTTTTGTAGTCTCTCTTTTATTTATTTTTTATTTTTGTGCGTAGAATTGTTGGGCTTCTAAGGCTTGCATGCCTCATGCAGATATGTAACTACTGTGAGCTTTTCAAGATGACATGCTTTTGTTTAGTGGCCCTTTGCAACTTTCACCCAGCCACATTGTAAAATTTTCCGTCATCTTCTGTGCAAACCCTGATACCTGTGATGTACAATGGGACATAGAAGCACAGAAAAAACAACTACGCATTCAACACACCTACACAAGAGCCAATAATAAGCGCCTACACACACACACACTTATCTTCACCCTCGATTACGCATAGCTGTGACACAAAGGCATTGGCGGGAAAAAAGGAAACTTCATACCAGCCTTCCTTCTATTCTTGGCGGGGCAAAGGTTGTTGCGTGTGGGCGTTCGCACTCTACTGTAGATGCAGCTTGGTGCACACATGAGTTGCAGTGATGCTGCGTGCAATTTATCTTGTACAAGTTGGTGTTGCAAACTGGCATGCCGACAGCAACAACGGCGATGACTAAGCTACGCTTGGCTGGTAGAATTGCACGCATTTTTCGATTATTCGCCGGCAACGAAGTGAAAACAAGCAACACTTAAGCGTGTGGCACGTAACAACTTGCATCTTTTATCAAGTTATTGTAGATGTGCGAATATCTACGCACATTCGGAAGCAAAATGGAACAACAACAATGGTGGTTAATGGGTTTACAAAGATCGGAGGTAAGTAGAGGACTTTCTACTAATCTTACTTTGCGGACTGTAACAGCAGTGGGTGTGAGCTGCTCTCAAATGTGGTCCTGAATTGTTGGTCCAACAAATCAACAAAACGTTGTGTGCTTTAAGGAAGAGCCAATTAAAATTTGCCATTAAAATGCCCATAAATTTGAAAAAAAAAATAAAGAGTTTTCAGATATGCAAATCGACGTCGAACTAAGAGATCCATAAAAACTAAGAAAAATTATTTTGGTAGTACTGGACTTTTTATATTTATTTAAATAAAATAAGTAGTACCAAATCTTCATTGTCATGCCTTTGTAGTCGAAAGATATTCAGGATCATTCTCCTGGAAACCCCTGAGAGTGCAGTGACGAGCAAGCTGAACGTTTTCATCAAGAGATCAAGGCAATGGAGAGAAGTTTTCTAGGTTTGTTTTCGGATCAAAATGTTGGCAAATCAGTGCTGGTTCCTTAAGCATAAAATTACAGACAATTTATTGAATCCGAAAGAGAAAAAGCAAATATTTCTAATAAATATTTAATGCAGTCGCTTATACGCATGTAGAATCCTTCATTTACACTTTTTAAAGTTTTTAACGAAACTGAGAATTCTCAAAGTAATTAAGAATTCTTTTATTTTCCCTCATCGTGTAAAAGGTCATAATTTCTTAATCGTTTAGTTAATTTTAAGGATTGATACCCTGCTTTGCTCAGAATAAAACATACTTTACAGAAAATAACTTAAACATAAATCCTTTCTAGGAACATCATAAGAAAAAGCTACCAAATTTAAAATAAAAATAAAAAAATAAAAATTAGCTTAAATTGCAGAAGTATTGCAAATTTATTCTGATTTTTAAAATCACTTTTGCAAAACCGATAATTTATTTAAAAAATGGTAACATTCCCCTTCTCAAAAATATATTCAAACTTGAATATATTTAAAAATGAAAGAACTTAAAGCTTGTTTTGCGAATGAAGTCATGCCAAATTGTTTTTTTGTGACTCAGTGGAGAGTTTCAGGGTGTTGGAAAATTTTCAAACATATTTGCGTGAGCTGCACAATGAAATTTAGTATCTTCATTAGGCCACTTAAAAAGTTCAGGTCCACAGTAGCGCCGTGTAATAGGCTGAAGGTTGGAAGAATCATTTTCAAAACAAAAAAAAAAAAAAAGAGGCGACTTCTGTCTCTAACCGCTCCGATTCGTTTTTAAACTCCTTAGCGTCCCTTACGCTCACCAATCAGCAGCAAATACTTAATTCTCTCACCAGAGAGCCATGAGCTCATAGCATCACCTTCTTCGATACTCATCACACAAAGCCAAAGATGATATATTTACCTGGTTTGGCCAGCAACTACGGAGAAACACAAAATTGTGAGGGGAACTTCGGCTGCCACGTCACGGAGGCCAGCTGAATTCGCCACTATTATTTCACATGCATTCACACACTCATGCAATCAGTTGTTGTTTCTCGTTCTCTACGTACCGCCGCCGAAGAAGAAATCGGATTCCGGCGAGCCCGAAAAAACAATTGGTACGACGAGGAATGTCATGCTGCCGCAGAAAGAAAGGATGCCGCCTATAGAGCCACGCTGCGATCGGGCGCAACGCGAGCCATGTGGGATCGCTACAGAGAGCTGAAAAAGGAAGAGAGACGTATTATCCGAAAAAAGAAACGAGAGGCCGAAATACGTGAGTGCGAAGAGCTTGAGATGCTGGCCAACAGGAACAACGCCCGAAAATTCTACCAGAAAGTTCGGCGGCTTACAGAAGGTTTCAAGACCGGGGCGTTTTCCTGTAAGAACAAAGACGGCGAACTGGTGACTGACGTACAGAGCAATCTTAAATTATGGAGGGAACACTTCTCGAACCTATTAAACAGTGACAGCTGCGCATGTCACCGAGAAAGTGAAGATCCCGATACCCCAATCGTTGACGACGGAATTGTCGTTCCGCTACCCGATCATGACGAGGTGAGAATAGCGATAACGCGGCTAAAGAACAACAAGGCCCGGGCGCCGACGGACTGCCGGCTGAGCTATTCAAACATGTCGGCGAGGAGCTGGTAAGGTGCATGCATTAGCTCCTATGCAAAATATGGTCGGATGAAAGCATGCCTGCCGATTGGAATTTAAGTGTACTCTGCCCAATCCATAAGAAGGGCGATCCTGCAATTTGTGCCAATTACCGCGGGATTAGTCTTCTAAATATCGCCTATAAGGTTCTAGCGAGCGTATTGTGTGAAAGGCTGAAGCCCACCGTCAACCAACTGATTGGACGTTATCAGTGTGGCTTCAGACCTGGAAAGTCCACCATCGACCAAATATTCTCAATACGCCAAATCTTGGAAAAGACCCATGAAAGGAGAATCGACACACACCATCTTTTCGTCGACTTCAAAGCTGCATTCGACAGTACGGAAAGGAGTTACCTGTATGCCACTATGTCTGAATTTGGTATCCCCGCAACACTAATACGGCTTTGTAAGATGACGTTGCTCAACACCAGCAGCGCCGTCAGAATTGGGAAGGACCTCTCCGAGCCGTTTGATAAAAACGAGGTTTCAAACAGGGTGACTCGCTGTCGTGTGACTTCTTTAACCTGATGTTGGAGAGCATCGTACGAGCCGCAGAACTTAATCGCTCAGGCACAATATTTTATAAGAGCGTACAATTGTTGGCGTATGCCGATGATATTGACATCATTGGCCTTAACAACCGCGCTGTTAGTTCTGCCTTCTCCACACTGGATAAAGAGGCTAAGCGAATGGGTTTGGTGGTGAACGAGGACAAAACGAAGTACCTCCTGTCTTCAAACAAACAGTCGGCGCACTCGCGTATCGGAACCCACGTCACTGTAGATAGTTATAATTTCTAGGTTGTAAAAGACTTCGTCTATTTAGGAACTAACATTAACACCGATAACAATGTCAGCCTTGAAATGCAACGTAGAATCTCTCTTGCCAACAAGTGCTACTTTGGACTAAGTAGGCAACTGAGCAGTAAAGCCCTCTCTCGACGAACAAAACTATCACTCTACAAGACTCTCATCATGCCCGTCCTAACGTATAGCGCAGAAGCTTGGACGATGACAACATCCGATGAAGCGACGCTTGGAGTGTTTGAGAGAAAGATTCTGCGTAAGATTTTTGGACCTTTGCAACGTTGGCAACGGCGAATATCGCAGACGATGGAACGATGAGCTGTATGAGCTTTACGACGACATAGACATAGCGCAGCGAATAAAGATCCAGCGGCTCCGTTGGTTGGGTCATGTCGTCCGAATGGATACAAACGCTCCGGCTTTGAAAGTATTCGATGCGGTACCAGCTGGTGGTAGCAGAGGAAGAGGGCGGCCTCCTCTGCGTAGGAAAGATCTGGTGGAGAAGGACTTGGCTTCACTTGGTGTGTCCAACTGGCGCCGGTTAGCACGAGAAAGAAACGACTGGCGCGCTTTGTTAAACTCGGCCAAAATCGCGTAAGTGGTTATAGCGCCAATTAAGAAGAGAAGAAGGTTAAATTTCAAGGGCCGATGTTGAATGTGAACCACTCCTAAATGTCAAGTTTTTTTCTGCATTTCATTTGAGATTTTTAAATTTCAGACTATTGAACCATGGAAAGATACACAATCGAGCAACGCGTTAAAGTTATTCAGGCTTATTATGAAAACGGGCGTTCAAATCAAAATGCATTTCGCGCACTTCGAGATTTTTTCGGTCAATTTAATCGTCCAAATGTGCGTACAATCGGAAAAATTGTGCAAAAGTTTAAGCAAACCGGGTCTGTAGGAGATGTGAAAATACCATTGCATGCTCGTACAGCTCGTACTGCAGAAAATATTGCTGCTGTTCGCGATAGTGTGGTTGAAGAGCCTACCACCTTAACTCGTCGCCGTGCCCAACAATTCCACCTCTCACGCTCGTCGTTGTTGAACATTATGCATAAAGACTTGCATTTACACGCTTACAAGGTGCAATTGACTCAAGAACTAAAGCCTGTTGACCATTTCACGCGTCGTCAATGGTCAGAATGGTGGCAGGAAATGGCAACAGTGAATGACAGATTTTCGAAGAAAATCATCTTCAGTGATGAGGCACATTTTCACCTCAGTGGATTCGTCAATAAGTAGGATTGTCGCATTTGGGCGAATGATAATCCAAGAGTGATTGCCGAAAAACCAATGTCACAAAGAGTGACTGTTTGGTGCGGTTTATGGGCCGGCGGCATCATTGGGCCGTATTTTTTCCAAAATGAGGCCGGTCAGGCAGTAACTGTGAATGTGGTTTCAATAGGGCGGTGCCACTTGTCACACAGCTAACGAAACAATGGCTCTTTTGCGCGAAAAAATTTTATGGCCGAATAATCTCACGTCGCGGCGATGTGAATTGGCCGCCAAGATCATGTGATCTGACACCGTTGTACTTCTTTCTTTGGTCGCGGGGGCCACTTGGCCGATATTTTGCTTCATACGTAATTGAACCATACCAATAGTATCATAGTAAAGAGAAATGACAATAATTTCCTAAAAAAATTGTATTTTATTCAAAATCAACACCGGCCCTTGAAACTTAACCACCCTTTAGATGCTTGTACGCAGATGCCTCAGTAAGAAGCAAAGCAACCTATTTAGAATAGAGAATAGTGAAGAATATCGAATTTCCCAAGAAAGTTCTTGTGAATCGTTAGATAGATAGATACTTTATGAGGTTTGCACTTCAATCTCATAGTCTTCTGTGGCCTATACTCATCACAGTACCTCATCCCGATCCAGTTCCCTTATTAAACTCAGAATAGCGCTGGGTTGAGGCTCATTTCGCCTTGCGTAGCTTCATAGCTTGGAGCCAGCTAATCTCCCTTAGCCCTAGCTCTTCACTCCTAAACTTGTCTTTGATGGTGTGTTGTCCATAGCAAGGAAGAGCTCGAATCCTATTAAAGGCGAGCCTACATCCTCTCTCGCCAATGCGTCCGCCATTTCGATCCCTGTTATACCTCTTTGTCCTGGGACCCAAATTAGCGGGATGCGATTGTGTATTCCTAGTAGATTAAGTTCTTCGATACACTCAAGGACCAGTGTAACTTGATCTCACGGGACGATAGATCCTTGAGTGCCGCCTAACTGTTGCTCAGAATGACTATTCGCTCATTCAGGAAATTTCTGGTCCAGTTTATCTCTGCACATCGACAGATGGCAAACATCTCTGCTTGGAATCTTTCGGGTCTTTGCTACATCCGACGCTTAAATGAGGCCTTGAACTCAGCAGTTTGCACCGAAATTGGGTAAATCCGGAAGAAACAGACTCCATTTTGGGTGCAAGAAAAATCACTGCGGTTGAAGGCCTTTTAAGCATCGACCTCAATTTTGTAGAGATTTCTGTATGCCAGTCTGTTTTCCTAACTCGTACTTTATAGAGCATTGAATGTTGCTCAGCACTGGCCAAAAAAGTAGAAGCGCCACTAGAAATTAATTTTTTAATAAAAAGCCAACTTTTGAAGAATTTCCATTCCTCCACATCTTACTTAGTATAAATGTGTGAATACTTGTACGTATATGTGTTTCTTCGCGTATGTGTAGTTGCGTAAATTTTCATGATTTTTCGCTGCATTTCTGCTTTAGTTGCATGCGACGCAGTGTTACGAAAAACACTTAAAATTTTCCAAAGCACCTGAGGGATTTTCTGTCGGTTGCTGCGGTTACTTGCACAAACGTTATGTTGCTGTCATGGCAGCTGTTACTGCTTTTTGTTGTTGTTGTTTTTGTATGCCAGCATTTGTTACGCTTATATTCGCGTGACGTTGCAGCTGCTGTTGCGGCGCTGTGCGCGTGCGTCGCATTGCTGCTTATTGGATTTGGGCCAAGTTTGGCGGCATGCAACGTGGCATCAAGGCGAATGCGAAGATACATGTTGCAAGCACATACACAAACACACACACAACCGAACTGATTATGCCACATACGAGGGCATAAAATTAAAATGTTTGTGCAACGCAAGTAATCTATCAGGTTTATCCTTTTTTCACGTTTGTATTGTTCCGCGTGGTTGTTGATGTGTTGTTGTTGTTGTGCGCTTCACGTCGCACAAAGTAGGTACATACAACATTGCTGAGGGATTTGTTTTGAGAAATTTGAAAGCGAGGATTTTTTACCGGATTTCATAAAAGTTTTTCCATTAAGTGACAACGAGAAATAAGGCGGAAAGAAGATGGCTTGGAATTTTTCTTGAACAGCAAAGGAACAAATAAGTGACACACACAGTTGCAGTTGCATATAGTATATGTATGTGTGTGTGTGTGTATGTTTGTATTTCTGCATTTGCTATTTGTGCATTTTATATCCTCTTTGCAGTTGCAATTGCGATTGTGAGACAGGTTGAAAGTTCGAGGTTTAGTGAAGATATGCAGCACACAACTTGCCGCATGCCACTTGCAACCTGAGTAAGCTGCAGCCAGTAGCCCAAACAAAGACCGTAAGACAATAGCGCCAACTTGGTAATTCCTCAACTTTCAATTCCCAATTCCCCCCACTCTCAGTAACAACAGCTATAACTTTGACAATTCTGGGAAAAGTCTGCTGCAGCGAATTTGTAACGGTTAGTTGCCGCATGCCTCACTGCTACCTGTGCAGCGGCGCTTGTGGCCTTGTAGCTCGCAATTGTTATGCTTGCTGCAGCATTTTGTCCCCATATATCTTAAGGCGCAAATCATTTGAGACCAAAGACAAACAACTGGCGAAGACTTTGTGATTACAAAGGAAATTCGAAAAGTGTCAAACGAGGCACGGCGGGATTTAGTGTGAATGGGAATAACATGAAGAGAGGCAGTGAAAAAATGCCTATGGTTGAAGGTGATACTCTGCGAGGGCATATGTCTGCAAACACAGTGAGTTTGGTGGAGTTTTGTGCTTCGATCAAAGACTGTAATGCCACTTGGCTCAACCACAGCCGCTCTTGGCGATAGGCGCCACATTTCATAAACATAAGTAATCGATGTCAATGAGACGGCAGCGATTAACACGGGTTAACTTAAATAGGTTATGAATTGACACCTTGAAGGATGCTCATGCTTTTAACTTTACGCTTTATGTTATCTACTTAGTCTTGCCATAAATTCTGTGACAAATTTTACACACAAAAAATATTGTTCCAAGTGTTCAGTGGGGCTACTATCCAGTCTCTGAAATGGTTTGGTAGGAAGTGTCTCTCACAGGCGTTATATCTCTTCATCTCTGCAAAAAGGGGTTAAGACGGCGGCAAAAGTGTACCAGGATGATGTCTTCGAAGGCGTGGTGAAGCAGTTGAGCAATACTCTCTTCAATGGCGAGCGTTGAATCTTCCAGCAGGATTCCACTTCAGCCCATAAGGCAAAAACCACCCAGCAGTGGCTAAAAAACCAAATTCCTGGGTTCACAGCCGCAGAGGATTGACCATCTGAAAGTGCAGATCAGAATCCATTGGACTACAATTTGAGGATTCACGCAATTTTCGCTAGGCCAGCTGTGACCTCATCAATCTAACGTCTACTCTGTTTTTGAACTTTCCGTACATATGCCCCAACCATCTCATTCCTTAACTTCTAATGAAATGTTGGCATTTTCATGAGGTGTCAACGCGTCGAGCTCGTTATTCTATCTGATTCGATATGCTCAGTCATACAGTCATATGCGACCATATCTTTTTACTGGTGTTTGTTTCGGTGTCCGTATTTCGTCGGTGTCTGCTGCCTCACTAGTGCTTTATATGCTTTCATCTTTTGAGACCTTGATAGTAATCGAGATTTACATTGCTTTAAGTGAGCGAAGAAAGCTTTATTTGCCTCATTTACTCACTTGTTTATAGGCGACAGATATTAGTGCTATAGAGGCTTAAGTACAGGGTGCGCCATAACTTTGAATAACTTTGTCATTTATCAACCGGTCGACTTCGATACGCCAATTCAGTACGATTTCATCAATGTATCGCTTTACACCGAAACAACGCGCTAAAATAGTGACGCTTTGCATTGAAAATAGTCGTTCTATTGTTCTTACTCAACGCGCATATCGCAAAAAGTATCGTCGCAAACAGGCACCGTCTGACAATACATTTCCTCGTTTGGTGTCGAATTTTTTTGAGCACGGGACTGTAGGAGATCGTCAACATGCCGTTCATCAACGAGCAAGACGTTCCAATGAACTTGTCGAAGCAGTGAGGGAAAGCGTTGCCCAGGAGCCAACTGTGTTGTATCCTCGTCGCGCTCAGCATTTTGGCGTCAGTGAAACCACAATGCGGCGCATTTTAAAGGATGATTTAAATTTGTTTCCGTATAAACTGAAATTGAGACAAAGAATATTGCCAACAGACCATTCACGTCGCTTGGAATACGGCCAAACCGTCGCTCGAATGGTTGACACTGAACCCAATTTTTGGAAGTAAAATTTAATGACTGACGAGGCAGATTTTAACTTCTCTTGCCGCGTGAATAAGCAAAATTGCCGCATTTGGGGAACTGAGAATCCTCCCGAGATCCATGAAACGCCATTGCATGATCGGAAAGTAACTGTTTGGGCCATCTTTTTACCGAACAAACAGAAAACGAAACGGTCGATGGAAACCGATATCGATGGATGTTGGCTCATTATGGCTGCCCGCAAATGCGTGAGAAAGGTTTAGACGGTTACTGGTTTCAACAAGACGGTGCGGCAGGCCACACGGCGAATGCACCAATTGAATTTCTACAAAGAAAATTCTCGGGATGTCTAGTGTCAAAAATTCTCGGGATGTCTAGTGTCATCGACTAGCCCCCCAGATCACCTGACTTAACCCCCCCCGGACTTCTTTTTGTGAGGTTATCTGAAAAGTAAGGTTCACGCCAACAAGCTGCAGACTATTGCCCAGCTTAAGGCAAATATTCGAGCCGAAATCGGCGCTATAAAACCCGAAATGCTTGACAAGGTGATGACAAACGCAGAAAAAGATCGCAGTTTGTGATTGCTAATAAAGGTGGCCACTTGATTGATATTGTATTCAAAAAATAGTTTTAATAAATTTTAATGAACCAAACCAAATAAAAATACCTCACTTATACAAATCAGTTTTTTTTTTAAGTTATTCAATGTTTTCATACCGATATAAAAGATGACGCATCCTGTACTTAAACTGTCTTCCTATTTAAAATCCTTCAACCAAAAGAAGTTTAGAAAACTCATAAGCCTCTCTAATGATAAACTAAGAATGCTCACGGATATTCTCACAGGCAATTGACTCTTGTCGTTTCTGCGACCAATCCTCGGAGACTCAAATACAACAAAGCGCTCTAACGCGGAAATGGTTGAGCAACCTTGGCTAATTGCACCCACAAGAAAGGCAAACATCCTCAGACCAACCCAGCTCAGTCTTAAGTTTAACGAGGAAACTGAGTTTGGATGAGGTACTGTAATGAATAGGGGTTACATAAGACCATGAGGTCGTAGTACAAACCTCAAATCGATTCTTCTAATGAAGAAAAATTTCAAAATCATAAGTGATTGATCTTCTCAGCACGTTCGGCATACCACTAGAACGCTGTAGGGCCTTTTGTTCCGCTGGACTCCACGTAGACACTAGAGCTGGAACCGTGCTCGGTTCTGGAGCTATCCGTGAAAATGCGAAAACAGTGTTTGCCGGGATTATTTTCAGAGTTCGACCTCAATTGAGCCTCTGGCAGCACTGCACTCTATTTCTTTTCAAGTATGACTGCTGATGGCATGGAGAGAATCATTGGATCGAAGTCCATGCCTTCTCTGTTTTCCAATGCCGGACAGGAGCCGTACCAGTTCCCATTGTGTTTCAGCCTGCAGATGGCCTTCAAGGCCTCTCCTTGGATGAAAGCATCAAGTGCTGGTAGACCAATCAAAGCATCTAGTGCCGGGCCTGAAGTAATCGGAAAAGCTCCGGTGCAACAGATGGCCACAGTGCGTTGTCGATAAAGTCCTCCTGACTCCCACGAGAGAGAGTCTACTCATCCATACCACTGATGCATAGGGGATAAAAGGTCTTATCTTGAGCTTACATACTCTTTCGCTACCTTCAACTATTCAAGCAGCCTCTTTCCGAACTCATTGGAGATGTTAATCAGGGTAATTACAATTGCCACTGCTAACTTCGAGGGTCCTTTGAGGGCCATCCGATCCATTGCAAGCAAGTCACTCAGTTAAAGATCCTTCTTTATCATTGCTTTCCCCTCACCCCCTTCTAACTTTAACATCATAAAAGAGGGAGCGCAATCAATCACACTTCTGAACGACAATCAGCATCAGCTCCAAGTGTAAGACTCCTCCGATTCCATTTTTCTACTCTGATAAAATTATGTAGGTAAATCTCATTTTCAGTATCAAGCAATCAGTTCTTGCTTTGTGCCAACCCATTTCGTTTTCACTCTGGCACTTAACTGAGTTCAAATAGATTTTTAAGCGATTATGATTACGTTTAATTTGAAAAAAAAAATATTACTATTAAATCTCGCTTAATATAAATGTTTGCCATTCTAAACTTTCCGCGTTGCTGCCAATGAACGCCATCTTGCAACGTGTCGCAGTGCCGGCGAACAAAAGTGATTGGCCTGTGGCGCTACAAGTAGGTAGGTAGCTGGCATTGCCATTGGTCCTTTTTAACAGTTGCAACATTCTAATAAAAAATTGAGAAAACATGCAAAAACAACTTTGTGCACATTTCTTTCTGACTAAATGGGAAAAGTTTAAATGACGTTGCAGTTTGAATGTTGCGCTGCTTCGCTCATACGTTAATGCCACGCGTTTGGCCGAAGGATGTGCATGACGGAGTTCGGTAGGCTGGAGCTGGAGGCAAAGGCAGTGGTGGATAAATGGAACTAGAGATCACTACTGAGTAAGCAACGAGTTAGAGAGAGGAGAGGTCAAAAGTGAAGTTTACTTGACAAAAAAAAGAAAAAAAAAATTTCATTTATTTAGCAAGTTGCAGTTGGAGCCAGTTAGCTGGTACGTGTACAGTTGCGGCGCTGCAGTATGGGGCATGATAAGACAGTTTGCCTAGTTTTTGTTGTATTTGTGAGTGAGTGTATGAGCGCGCGTAATAAAAGTTTCAATACAAAATTATTAAAGTGCACTTTGGGTCTGCATGGCTGACAGCTGGTTTGTGCGACCAGTTAGTGCACATATTTATGTAGTTATAAGTGTGTGTGTGTGTAGTGAAGCGTATGTAGGTAGTAAATACATACAGAGAAGCACCCAGTTGGAATTTCCAAAGGTTCTTCTGCGATAAATTCACATAAGTTAGAACTTTCGCTATGACATTTGTTGGCCTTCTATTTAATTGTTTTTTTTATATTTATTTCCAGCATTCAAGAAAACATGATTTTGAACTGACTACGAAAACTCAAAATGAATGAAAATTTATAAATAATTAAACTTCAAATTTACTTCTAAGTAACCTAAAAAATCGAATTCAATGGTATAGAAAATTCTCTCTTTGAAACTGGAAAATCTAGAAAATAGAATTTGCTACCTCATTAAAATCACGCAAGGTGCGTTCGATATGGCTTTGCGAGCATAATTTGTATTGAACTTATTTGAAATAAAAGAAAGAGCTTTACGAGCTATGCGGTATATGAATATGAACACTTTGAAGCAGAAATGAGCAATCGAATAGGTAAGGTTAGATTATGGTGGTAGCCGGTCTGTACGACCAATTAATTTTAGACCTTACAGATCCGTTGTGCTACCACTGTGCGACACAGGATCCCCATTTACTTTCCTTCGTGGAACCATTTTGTGGGCCTTATGAAGCGCAGGATTGGTCCCATCTCCGCAATGGACAGTTCCGTAAACGAATTGAAAAAATATCTACCTAGAAAACCTGCTCTGATTTTAGCTAGGGCTGGACAATTGCAAAGACGTGCTCAACTGTTTCTTCCTCTTCCTCTTCCTCATCTCTACATCTTCTACAATATTCATGGGAGAAGACTGCTAATCTCAAGGAATGCCTCTCAAATAGACACTAACCGGTTATATAAGCCACGAGCTTCGAGATACCCTCCCTCTCTTGAAAGGCTACGGCCTTTCTTGTTTATTTGCGGCCATAGTAGCCTCGCTGTTACGCAGGTGCCTTCATCTCTTGATGCCCTATTGGCCTCTCGGATAATGTTGTTTTTAATTATTAGTTTGCTCATGAGCATTTGAAGAGTAGTACCTTTCCTGGCTAGCTCATCGGCTTTGCAATTTCCATCAATATCTCTGTACCCCTGAACCCAAATAAGGATGTCCACAACAAATTCCTTCGATTCAGATCTGTTCTGCCCCCGGTCTCGTAGCTTCATTCCAGTTGAAATACATTGAGCGCGTTTCTAAATCCAAGAATCTGCTGGCCTTCCTCGTCTACGGCTGCATTGGTCCTCACATTTTCTACGAAGGACGTGGCAATCCAACCCCATTTTCTGCTGCAAATATCAAGGAGTATTGGGGTTTGCTGAGTAAGTCTTCACAGATCAGCATTCGGGATTGTGTTTGGCTGGAAGATTTTCAGAATTTTGGGTAGGCATCGATTAGCGAAAACTTGCAGTGCATTTATATTGGCCGCTATTGCATTCCACGTTTTCAAGGCATAGAGTCTAGATGATTTAACATTACAGTCAAGGATCCTTAGCTTTGTACATTGCAAACGGTTAGGTAGTGCTGGCTGATCTATAAAAATATCTCACTTAGACCCCTAGGGTCCATTGTGTTGTCAATGCTGTGTATCTGTAGTCAAAGATATAATTTTATATACATAATTCATAATGCACGTCTTCGCGAGTTTCAACAAGCTGTTCAGCCTTTTGCCAGCAATAGCCTTCAAAGATGAAACATTTGTTCATCTCAGGCACATTTGTCGAGTCAAAATGTGTGATGCTTTCCGTACTGAACGTAGGGAGCCAAATGAGCCAAAGGTTTCCTAACCCGGCGTAAAGTGCCTCAACGATCTGCGATCCCTGTGTTTTTTTGTTTTTGCATATGAGGGTATTTAAAATGCCTAATGCATCATTAAAGCTGCCGTCGCAGTAATGGTATGTCCGGAGAGTAAAACATGCACAATCGTTTGGAACCGTCGCCCACCCTGGAACCGTATTTTCGTTATTTCAGAATGTAGTTCCACCTTCCTCATTACGAAAGTTTCTGCTTGTTTACCTGCGTCTAGGTCCCGCTTTTTCATCCGGAGAATTCTATCCGCGAAACCACTGATGATCTTCCACGTTTCTTCGCTATTTAGCAACTTGTCGATTACGTTTTCAGTGGTTATGTGACCGACTGCATTCCCGAGCGCTGGACATTCTTGTACCGAACGCATGCATTGGAAAACGGTGTGTTTAGCGGCAGGATCCCCGTATATGCACGCAGGTTGTTCGCGTTTCCTATTTTGAACAGGTATTCCTGGAAATATCCGTGCCCCGACGTCTTTTATTAGCCTAGCCGCCATCTGCCGCGTGTTTCGCTAGTTTAGCGGTCTTGCCATTACCTTAGTGGCGCATCTTTTATTCCGCGCGTTGCAGGTTTACTGACTACTTCCATTCCCTCTTTTTTTAATACCCACAACTTGTTTCTCTCAAAGGCTAGTAAGTTTATTGGTATCTAACCGCTTATGATTTCAAAAGGTCACCCTGATACTGTGCGATAAGCAGACAGAACTCTTAAGGCTGCCGTTCGGTGAATCGATGCTACGAGCTTGCATCGGTGATTTACCTCGGGACCCCCTTGTACTCATGTGGTGCAATATGTCGAACGACCCTTAAAAGCATTCAAAGTAAACGAGAGAACATAATCGATCTTCTAAAGATGTAATGTGTAAGAAGTGATGCGATGAGAAACATTTACTGATTTTAGTAGAAGTTTTTTTAGTACACGTTTTAGTACAAATATTTTTTAGTACAAATATCTTTTAGTACAATTTTGTTTTAGTACAAGTTTTTTAGTACAAATTTGCACACTGTTGTAACGCTGATTAAAAATTTATGGTATGGCCTCTAAATAAACACGTCGTATTCCGCATCGTAAACATCAATTTGAGAGTATGAGGGCCCATAAGATTTGAGCACAAGGTTTTTAGTACACTTTTTAATGCAAATATTTTTACTACAAGTTTTTAGTACACTTTTTAGTACAAGTATTTGTACTCGTTTTTAGTTCACTTTTTAGAACAAATGTTTTCAGTTCAAGTTTTTAGTACCCTTTTTTAGTACACATATTTGTTAGTACACTTTTTTTTAGTATTATAAAAGTTTTGTTTTAGTACAAATTTGAGGCACACCTTCACCACACTTTCGTTTCTGCCGATTAAAAATTTATGGTATGGCCTCTAAATAAACGCGTCGTATACCGCGTTGTAAGCATCAAGTTGACTGTATGAGGGTCCATAAAATTTAAGCTATTCCGTCGCCGTACAAAGTCTACGGCAGAATATGATTTTGATTGGATGAAATAATGTGAGAGCTAAATGAAAATGGCGCTTCTCCCATAAGCAGAATTTCTAAAATATGAAGAAGTTCTAGAATATTTCTTGAGGAAGTCAGTGTGGTAGTGCTTCTAAGAAAAATAACCATAAGGCCTCACCAAGTTGTTCAACTCATATAAGTAAGGAAGGAAAACCAGTAGACCTGTGGATTGCCAAAAGTCGGAGTAGAAGTACTTTTAGAATGAGTTTCAAGTCCCGCCATTGCCAAGTGGGTATCCGCATTAACGAAAACTTGCAAGTGGCATGCTAAATGTTTACTTGTATGTATGTATGTACCTATAGTATGTATGTGCAGCCATGTAGGTATAGATGTGTTTGACTGCATTTTTGTCAGCGAAAGTTTTCATATTTGCAGCTCGTTTCACGCGACGTTGCCACTTGTGCAATGTAGTACGTGCGAAATACTAAAAAAAAAAAACAAAAATGGCATTTCTAGTATAAACTGATAATGAAAAAATAGTAAGAGAAAAAAAAGTGGAAAAGAAAAAAAAATATTTAAAACACTTGTGCGCAAATTTTGTTTGCATTACGTTGCAACTTGTAAGTGGCAACTGTGACAGCGAGAATGTACGAAGTTGTGAGAAACTTGTCAATATTTAAAATTTCTTTTTGCTGTTAGGGAAGTACAGTTTTTTTGTAATTTTTCGAGAATGTTTGTATTAAAACACACACACGCACTCACACTTTTATTAATATTAAAAATATCGATTCAATATGCCGTCAACGGCAAGAAAATTGGCTGGCAAAATCGCGTAAAATGCGAATGCTTTAGTTGCTGAGTTGTTTTTTTGTTTTTAGTTGCTGCTTTTTTCTTGTTTTTAGTTGCTGCTTTTTTCTCGGTGTTTTTGGTTTCTTTTCGTTTTTTATATATTTGCTTTCTGATATTTTTTTAATTTTCTTCTAAATGGCCAGCCCAGTAGTCAGTGGAGGCCTACTCGAATATTCTCCACCATATTAAAAGCCGCTGCTCAATCGGCGCCATATTCTCTGAAATAATCACGCACTCACACACACACACACACGCCTTCCTCCTTGCTGTCATTGCCCTTTTGCTTGGCCTTTCGAGCCTTTGCTTTTCTCCTTCTTTGCTTTCATTGCCAGAGTCGCCGCAGCAGTTGCTTTTGGTTCGTTGTTGATTTGAGCCCAGATCGTTTTAGTTGTAGCCAATTCTTTTCGTTTAACCACTCGAGTATAAGACTTTTCTTGACCGCAAGGCTTTTGCCCGCAGGGAGCGAGCGCGTAACTTTTCGAGCTGTGTAAATATGTATGCTATGCGTGTGTGGTTGTGTGTGGAAGTCTAAAAGACCCCTGTAAGAACTGAGCTATGTTCGGTTTATCATTGATTGTTTGCCTCAATAAACCAATATTGCAAACGGAAAATTGGAGAATTAAGAAAAGTTTAGAGCTTTGCAAAAAAATTTGCTTACCATGTGCGGCTTGTGGCCCTTTGCTCCCTCAGGAAACTTTAGGAAATTATTTAAATGTGCGGCTTTGTTGGGCTTCCATTCGAAGCTGCGTTTTAATAACATCCAAATGCCCCCTTGTTGAATCAAGTACTAGTCAACAGACACAACGAGCCTCTAAAGCAAAGTGCCCTATTTTAAGCTTGCATGAAAAGTAGTACGTTTTTGCAGTTTTATTTTGGTAATTTTCAGGTGAATGATAGAAGTTAACTTTTCCCACTAGTCCGGGTTACCCGGCAGGTAGTCGTTGTCCACAGATTACACGCCAAACAGAAAAAGTTTCTTAAATTGCACAACCCCACCCAGAGGCTCAAATTACACTTTTCCTACTCCCGTAATACCTCTTTTGCTTAAAACAATAGTCTGAACTAAAAGATAAATAAATAAATGCCAAATACCAAACGATCCCTTAAAGTTCCCGATCGAATTAAAAAGTTCAACAAATGTCGCTGAAGCTAATTCCTAATTCTTAATCAAAGGCCCTTCTGTAACAAAAGTCACGCTGTACTACAGGACTGTCTTCAGGATCGTTAAAACATGAAATTGACTGGCCCATCAAAGCCAAAGTAGTGTGTTCTCTTTTTAATTGGCGCGATAACCGCTTGCCCGGTTTTGGCCGAGTTTAAAAAAGCGCTTCAGTTGTTTCTTTCTCGTGCTAACCGGCGTCTATTGGACACACCAAGTGAAGCCAAGTCCTTCTCCACCTGATCTTTCCAACGGAGAGGAGGCCTTCCCCTTCCTCTACTACCACCAGCTGGTACCGCATCGAATACTTTCAGAGCCGGAGCGTTTGTATCCATTCGGACGACATGACCCAGCCAACGTAGCCGCTGGATCTTTATTCGCTGCGCTATGTCTATGTCGTCGTAAAGCTCATACAGCTCATCGTTCCATCGTCTGCAATATTTGCCGTTGCCAACGTACAAAAGTCCAAAAATCTTGCACAGAATCGTTCTCTCAAACACTCCAAGCGTCGCTTCATCGGATATTGTCTTCGTCCAAGCTTCTGCGCCATACGTTAAGACAGGCATGATGAGAGCCTTGTAGAGTGTTAGTTTTGTTCGTCGAAAGAGGACTTTACTGCTCAGTTGCCTACTTAGTCCAAAGTAGGACTTGTTGGCAAGAGATATCCTACGTTGCATTTCAAGACTGGCATTATTATCGGCGTTAATGCTGGTTCCTAAGTATACGAAGTCCTTTATAACCTTGAAATCATAACTGTCAACAGTGACGTGGGTGCGCCGACTGTTTGTTTGATGACAGGAGGTACTTCATTTTGTCCTCGGCCACGACCAGATCCATTCGCTTTGCTTCTTTATCCAGTGTGGGGAAGGCAGAACTAACAGCGCGGCTGTTAAGGCCGATGGAGTCGATATCATCGGCATTCGCCAGCAATTGTACGCTCTTATAAAGAATTGTGCCTGAGCGATTAAGTTCTGCGGCTCGTACGATCCTCTCCAACATCAGGTGAAAGAAGTCACACGACAGCGAGCCACCCTGTCTGAAACCTCGTTTGGTATCAAACGGCTCGGAGAGGTCCTTCCCAATTCTGACGGCGCTGCTGGTGTTGAGCAACGTCGTCTTGCATAGCCGCTTGCTAGGACCCTAAACGCGATATTTGGAAGGCTAATCCCGCGGTAATTGGCACAGATTGCAGGATCGCCCTTCTTATGGATTGGGCAAAGCACATTAAATTCCAATGGGCAGATCATATTTTGCATAGAAGCTGGTGCATGAACCTTATCAGCTCCTCGCTGCCATGTTTGCATAGCTCAGCCGGCAGTCCGTCGGTTTTCTCACCTCGTCATGATCGGGTAGCGGAACGACAATTCCGTCGTCAATGATTGAGGTATCGGAATCTGTCACTATTTAATAGGTTCGAGAAGTGTTCCCTCTATAATTTAAGATTGCTCTGTACGTCAGTGACCAGATCGCCGTCTTTGTTCTTACAGGAAAACGCCCTGGCCTTGAAACCTTCTGTAAGCCCCCGAACTTTTTGGCAGAATTTTCGGGCGTTGTTCCTGTTGGCCAGCATCTCAAGCTCCTCGCACTCACGTATTTCGACCTCTCGTTTCTTCTGTCGGATAATACGTCTCTCTTCCTTTCTTAGCTCTCTGTAGCGATCCCACATGGCTCGCGTTACGCTCGATCGTAGCGTGGCTCTATACGCAGCATCTTATCTTTCTGAGGCAGCATGACATTCCTCGTCGTACCAACTGTTTTTTCGGGCTCCCCGGAAACAGATTTTTTCTTCGGCGGCGGTACGTAAAGAACGAGAAATGTTGTTCCATTGCTCGTGCAAGCCGGTTTGTTGGGCAGTACTCTCTGAGAGCAGGAGCGAGAGTCGAGAGGCGAATTTTCCGGCTGTCTGTCGTGATTGCAGCTTTTCGAGGTCAAACGTTCTTTGCGTAGGGGGATGCACGTTTTTTGCTGCACCGAGGCGTGTGCGTAGTTTGGCTCCAACAAGATAATGATCCGAGTCAATGTTGGGTCCTCGGATCGTACGTACATCTAAAACACTGGAAGCGTGTCTTCCATCTATCACAACATGTTCGATTTGGTTTCGCGTTTTTCGATCGGGAGACAGGCTGGTAACTTGGTGTATCTTTTTATGCTGGAATCTGGTGCTGCAGACTACCATGTTTCGGGCCCCGGCGAAGTCGATCAGCCTCTGTCCGTTACCGGATGTTTCGTTGTGCAGGCAGAACTTTCCTACTGTGGGACCAAAAATTCCCTCCTTGCCCACCCAGGCGTTGGAGTCGCCAAGCACGATTTTTATGTCGTGGCGGGGGCAGCGCTCATAGGACCGTTCCAAGCGCTCATAGAAGGAATATTTGGTCGCATCGTCCTTCTCCTCCGTCGGGGCGTAGTCGCAAACTAGAGAGATGTTAAAGATGTTTAAGTGGCGGGTGCCAAACCCAGCGCACAACCAGTTATCCTGGAATGTTTCTCATTCTGACTTTAGCTCACTCCCGAACGGGTGTTCGGAAGCTACCCAGAGGATACTTGGGCTAATCCCGGGAGTTGTGAGCTGCTTGAACCATATGCAGAAGAATCGTCCTGGCCACTCCCAACTGAATGGCGATCAGTAACTTTCCCCACTTGCGTGGACTTCTACATATGGAACCATCCTCCTTTTTTACTAATGCGGTATTTAAAAAAACATTCAAAAGGTCTTTGTACAGGTATCGCATAGAGAGGACTTTGTGGTTTCGTACAACTTATTTGCTGTAATGCTTTTTGTAGCTGTAATAAGATAATGTCTGGGGCATGGCTGAATATGCACGTACAGTCAACGTTAAAAGAAAGTGTAGACCACACCAATACTTAACTCTACTCTACATTTTTTGTAAGAGAAATAAATACCCAACACCACCAGTAAAAAAATTATAAAAAATCAACGCAATTTTTCAAAGTTTTCATCAAAAGTGTTTTTGTTTTTTAAAAACATTTGTTTTCTACGTTTTGCTAAAATTTTCGAGCCAAAAAAATTTTGTTGAAAACTTACCGAATTTGTACAAATTTTCTACAAAGCTCGAAACTTCACTTTATATGGTTTTTGTTGCAGTATGAACCATATCTTTATAAAGAAATAATTGAAATTATAAAATAAATAAAAAAATAGTCGAAACTTATCCACTTTCTTTTGGGGATCCGGTTTCGCTTCAACTTCATGAGTTCGTGAGTTTAATATGCCCGTCACAAATTAGAAAAATTCTACAAACTTTGTATCCCAGTTCCACGTTTTTTATTTATAATTTTTAGAAAAATTGTTTGTGTGCAGTTTTATAGCCCCATATTTTTAGCACAAAAAAGTGCAGTTTTGAAGCTTCGAAAAAATTCCGTTTGTGTTTTTAATTTTTATATGGGTTTGCTACACAATTAATTAATATATAATTTTATAAAAAAATAAAGATAATTAAAAAATAATGATAATAAAGTTACTAAAATAGAATAACTGTTCTTTATTGGCCTGCCATGTTTAAAAACAAATTCACGAAAAATAAAGAAATAAAAGAAAAAATTAATATAAAAGAAGTAATGAAATAAAAAATAATAACAATAAAAAATTAATAATTAAAAAATAATAACAATAAAAAAATAAAAGAAAATTGGTAATAAAAAAATAATAACAAAAAAAAAAATAATAATAATAAAAAACTAAAAATTGTCCAAACTGGTCAAAATGTTGATGTGTTATGGGTACACAACCAAAAAAACAAAACCCTCAAAATTCAAATAATAAAATAAAGACAAATTTTCTCACTACGCATTCACAATTTTTTGTTCAATAAACGCTAGGATTACTCTTTCAAAGAAGCCATGTTTTCAGTGAAATTTGACAGGGCAGATTGGCCGGTATTTTTCTCTTAAAAATAGGTGTTGGTACCCTAGAATCACTTAGAGTTATTATTTATTTTTAAACTCCAGTCACCTGAGAGCTAAAGCCTTGAGTGTGAAACCAGAGTGCGGGTACTTGACTTAAAAAAAATTAATAAAATACAAAATCTTACATTTAATTGCGAGCAGCTCAGCAATTCGTTCTAATTTACCAACTGGCAGTCTGATAGTATCGAGCATCAGCTTCTGCTTGTCCTAGAAGGATACCATTTGCATGTGCGAGCCCTGTCCTTAAACTTTTCTACACATTGACCTCAGCGCATACGCTCCGTCGCAATTCCAGGCAGGCCAAACTTTTGGCTTTTCTACCGAAAATGAATAGGCAAGAAAATAGAAAAGAATTCAAGCTCTTCTTTTCGATACTTTCATTTTATTATTTGCACGTATTCGTTGATTTTGGCACCGAGGTGATTGTTTTGTTGCCTCAAGTGTTTTGGTCTATTCAAGTGAAATGCTGCGTGTGCTCCACAACCAAACTACGGCCAATTGCTTAGAGATGCTCATTATGGTCAACTTTTGCTATGTGCTGTGGTGCGTTTCTTTGCCTGCCACTTTATTTGCATGGCTTGGGTCCACCGGCGAAAACTTTGTCAGTGCGCGTAGATTTTACGGTCAATTGATGCGCTACGCTATATGAACGACCTTGGTATGGGTGTGTGTGTGTTTTGGGGCGGGTTTGTGTGTGTGTGTTTGTATGAGTTTGTGCACGTGTTTTTGTGTGTGTGTTTTTGTGTGAGTTTGTGTGTTTGTGTTATTGCGCGTTTCACTCGCATTCGACATTCGACAATTCGGCAACGTGATTTTCTTGTTTGCTCTTTGGCTGAGGTAGCAAAAGTTTTTAATTTTATTTATTGAAAACTTTGCACCAAGTCAAATCAACTAGAAGCGAATGCTCCCGCAGCAAAACTTCACGCTCCGCCATGGCCGCTAGCTTTTTATTCAACTTTTGCCTCAGTGGTGGCGCAAGTGCACATTTCATACCGTTGGGTAATTTGGCAAGACGCTGCCGTTTCAGCAGCTGCTTTATTATCGCCAGCTCTGGCAGTACTTGTGTGTGATTGTGCATGTTTTGCTGTTGTTGTTTGTGCACTTTTTCGTTTCTTTGCTTAAATAAATATTGTAAATTAAGTTTCCTTCTTTCTTTGCTGTAATGCTGCGCATAAGAATTTCGAAAAAGTTTTTTGCTTCATATTTTTATTTAATTTGCTGGCCTAAATTTCATTTACATTTCATTTGTTGCTTGAAATTTGCATTCACATTAGGCGACAAGGCGTATGAGTGACATCCGAGTTGCTTCGAGTCGCTACGAGTCGCTTCGAGTTTAGGACTTTATTAAATTATGTATAAATGTTTTTCTTTAATTAAAAGCAACTCATTTGAGTTCCAACAACAGTGCACGTTGAGTGCGCAAGAGCGGAGAAGGGGTTGCGCTTTTGCCGTTGTGTGGGGAAACTTTGCTTTAAAGTGTAATTAAAACACCATTTGCCAACGCCCTGCTGTTGCCTGTGCACGACTTGTGGCTGCGTGGTGGCTGGCTGCTGGTGTGAAAATCATGCTATGCTTTTCACCACTTTCTAATACAATATTGCACGCTCTAGTCACACTTTCATACTTATTTTTTGTTTTTGTTATTTAGTTCCGCAACTCACTTCACTTCCCGGTATTCCCATCGCTGTCAGCATGAAACTTAGCTGGAAATTATTTTTGAGCTCTCACTGTTTTGCTACGCTTTGCGAGTAATTTACACCGGCGTAAAGTAGCATTTAAAGTACTGACAACTTATACACCAACAAATGCGCACACATATACATACACATATATAGGAAAAACAATTTATCATTTCCCTGCCCACGCCGCAGAGTTGTTTGCTGTATTTGTGAAAGAGAGCTTAGCTGTAATTACAATTGAATTAATCATGCGTCAGGCATATGTAGCTGTACTATGCCATTCATCTTGCACAAAGACTGGGCGGTTGACACTTTCTAAAACTGTTTGCTTGCGATAGTCTGTGTGAAATGGCGTCGTCTGCACCGAATTGTCTGCTAATGAACTTGACGTTGATGCTTGACTGTACGCGGCGCAGAAAGCCGCAGCTTTCTGGACTGCCACAAACTGCTGGCGCAAGCACCAGTTGCAGTGTTACGTGGGATAGTTTAATAAAGGAAAATCTTTCCTTAAGTACAGTTGCGTATAAAATTCGCTGGTTGTGAATTATTCCTTTTTTGCTCTTAATTGCGCTCTTTAATTTTGAATAAACTATTTGCATTTATCTACGCAATTTTAATATTTAAATATAACCAATTCTCTTATGTTGGCTTATGTTGTGTAAACCTAACACCTAACACCTAAAAGCCCTCCTTTGTGTACCCATTTAGCCCCGTTTACTTAACAAACCTCACAGCTCGGTTTATTTTGTTAAATTTTAGCGCCAAGGTATAATATAAGGTACCTCATTTTCGCTGTCCCTATTACCAGAATTGAATATTCGAAATCACTATTCTACTGTTGCATATCGAATGCAACGTACTGGATCCATTCATATCCCACATTTTCTTGATCATTTGCTTTCTTCATATTTAAGTACTAGTTAATGTGTCTTTTAAAATTTTAGTGTGTTAATGTGTCTTGTAAATACAGAAAGGAATTAAAGTTTGCCCTTTGGCAAATTACCAGAATGGTTGAGTAAAATAACGCATTTTTCCCGCCAGTCTTGCTGTAGTCTAAGAACTAGCAAACTAATCGTTGCCGGGCAGTTGATGTAAAGGAAAGAGCTAAAGAGCCCTGTAAAGTTACTAATAGTTTGTAGGCTCATGCAATTAAACTAATAATCTTCAACCTGACATTCTCAAGTTCTTTAGAGAAGTGTTTATCAATCACTTCCACCCATCACTCAGCTAAGGCCTGCGGTCCACCGTGCTCCGAACGTGACGAAAATGCGAAAATTCAAAGTCTTAGAACTTAGACTTTTTAACATCATTTCAAAGCGAAAACTTCAATTGAGAAAAGTCGTTAACCCATTTTGTGATAAAATAGAGCTTAAGCCTTATACAGCCCCTGAAATTACAAGTTGGTTGGGCACACCATTTCACATCCACCTTTGGCATATAACGCACAAAATCACCAAGGTTGCGAATTTCAAAATCGGGTTTATGACAAAAAAAAATTGCAATCTAACAAAGCGCATAATATGAGCTTTGCTTAAAAACATGGGTATATTATGTATCTATATTGAATAAGCAATAATGAAATCAATACATTCACAATTTTCTACAAGTGAAATACGTCAAAAAATTAAAGAAGTTGCTATTATTGCGCATACAATTTAAAATAACTAAGTTATTTATTTATTTATTTTTTTACAAAACTTATTATTTTTCGAAAACATCAATATCATTATCAAAATAATAATATTCTAAAATTTTTTGTTTTTTTTAACGTTGGTGTTGGAATAATACTGATTACTTGCTCAAAATCAATTTATGTTATAGCCTTAGGTTCCAGCTTAAATTTTCTAATATTGTTACGCACAGATCTCAAAAAGGTTACTAAGATTTCTCTATCATCGTCATCAACACATGTCGGGCAGGTAGCAACATATCTGAAGCAAACATTTGGCTTCTCGGTAGAAACTTTAACAAGCAAGAATGCCCCAGGGGATACGAGATTTTCATGTATATTTTCTTTGCCATAAGACGTATTTGCATTAACATCAATCTGTTTAACTTTAATCTGCTGACTACGAGATATAGTCTCTAAATCTTCATTGTCCGAGGAAGATGACCAGTAGACAGATTTATAAATGCTTACTCTATTTTTAAATCTCAAATCGTTATCTGTGGTCATGGACTCTTCGTCAACAGGAGATTCAATTGCAGGCATAAAAACTTCCTCAGGTTCAACTGCACTCATATTACAAAGGCTAAAATGCTTCGATAGTTTTAGCTCTATATGAAAATGTTCGTATCGATATAATTGTTTTAAAACGTCTAGTCCTTTTGGCCAGTACACTTTTGTGATGTCCATTATACCTGGAATAGCATCCAGAGACTTTGGAACGCGGTTTTTCTCCTCAATCACGTTGTCTTCTGGGATTACTTTTACTTCGATAGCAGCATTTTTGAACGAATCGGCGAATTCTGAGGCTGTTCTAACATCATTGACCAGCCTCGCCTTTTTTTCTATAATATTCTCTGTCTTTAGCCCGTTCAATTTCTTTCTGCTCTTCAGTCATTTTATCCAAAAACTTTCTTCTTCTAGCATTCGCCTTTTCTCTTTGGCACAAATAAGCTGGACTATCCTTTTTAAGCTTTTTTTGAGATTTTTTTTATTTTTTTCTTTATCAAGAGTTTCCATTATGCTGCAATTATAAAGAAACAAAATTTCAAAATAAATTTATTAAAAAATTGTAAATGTTTCGCCCTTAGAAATAATAATCATCATTCCGAGAACGCAACAGTCATTTCGGGAACGTGTCATCATGTCCGGGAACGTTTCCGAAATGATCGTTCACGAAATGACGATTTCAAATAAGCGCGCGCTTTGATTAGACGGCGCCCATCTTAAATGCGATCTGGGTTTGTCAATAGGAAAATATGTGAGTTTACTTTGTTATTTCGTGTCGTAAAAAAGAATTTCATCAATAATTAAATGTAATAATTACGTTCACGAATTGACGGACTGTTGATGTATGCTCTACGAATAATGAATTAAAAGGTACTTACCATTTAGATTTATTTTATTTGACGATAAATACTCTAACAGTCCTCTTTGTTATTGTTTTCTTCCTCGACTGACGTTAGATACCGAATGGCTACATTCAATTAAAATTATTTTTGATCTATTATCGATACGTTCACTGAAATGACTTGTGCGGTATCGCACTAAAACTAAATTTTGTATAAAAAATACGGTGTATTAAGTAATGAAATGGGTAACTTACCTTCAATTTTTATATTAAATTTTGGACTTGTTGAAATGATTATCCATGCTTGTATATTGATTTTATTTAAAATTTGCTTTATTAATTAGTTATATTGTTTGATGTAGACACAAAACAGGTTAGTTGAAGTAATTTATTAATTTTTTTTCTCAAATAAGTCAAGATTTAACACATTAAATTGCTAGCAAAGCCAATTCTGCACCTTGGTGATTTTGAGCCATAAAAGCAATTGAATCGAGCTAAAGAACTTGACCAGAGGTGTGCAATAAAGTGAAATTCGATGAAATGACACCATTAAAGATTTCTCTTTACTTCGTAATGGTTAGACGCATTAGATGAAATTTGACCGACGGATTGCTTATAACTCTGACTAATAGTGGGAATATTTTTAGGTTCTAAAAGAGGTAATAAGAGAAATTTAACTTAATCCAACAGTCAATTGAACTACAGACGCGACACAATAGTGGCGTCAAATGGAAGATTAACGTCAAGATTTACGTTTGAATATAATTTTTGAGAAGGCTGCCACCTGTTGCGAAAGTCAAGTTTGAATAAATGATACCCAAGTTATGTTAATTATACAATATTAATATTGATGTCAAAAGAGAGAGTTTTAAGCAAGCTTCAGTTTAAAAGTATGAAACTAAATAAAAACGAATATTTTAGTTTTGGGTTTTTGTACTTAAAACTAAGGTATTTTATTGGACACGTATGGAAAGCACCCAGTGGTGCAGCCATTCGGAAAAATTTGCTTATTAGGATAATAAATCCATTGTAGACTTACTCTTCCGTCTATTAAAGGAGTTGAGATTGGGTATTATTTCTGTGATTAAAGGGTTTCTAACAATGTGATTGAAGTATGATAAGGGTAGATGTGGCAAGGGTGGGCAGTGTTTCCTTTGAGTGTAAAGGTAACTTGAGCATATTTTGTCTCGTTAGCTATTTTATCAAATCCTTTCTGGAGTTTGAGGGAAGCCACTTCGGAGTGGGAATCAATAGCGAGTAGGGCATGTTATCTGCAAAAGTTCCAACGACAGTTCCTCTGTGATTGGTAGATTTTATGTATAAAGTGGGTAAAATTAGGCCCCTTATACAGCCTTGTGGTACGCAAGTAAAACTTTCACAGAGTTCAGACTGTTCTTCGTTTTGTTTAACAAAGAAGGCCAATCTTTGACATAGAATTTGATAAAAGCATATTAACTAATGGACAGAGTGCGTTTTATTTTGCACAGTAAGCCGTCATTCCAGACGCGACCGAAGGCTTGAGATATGTCGAGAAATGCGGCCGTGCAATACTCCTCCTTCTCAAAAGCTTTGTAAATATTGTTTATGCCTCTGTGTACTTGTTCGTTGGGTCCCATTGTGTTTTCCTGAAACCGAATTGAAGATTTGGGATTAATTTTCTGTCTTCAATTATGGCCATCATTCTTTTGAGAAAAAGGAATTCCATTACTTTAGAGGCAATAGGCAATAGGCTGATGGGACGATCAATTCCATTGCGCATTTTCTTGACTTAAGGCAAATTTTTATTTGTGCGACTTTGCGAGCTGTAAGCTGCTTGCTGCAGGCAATTATTGAAATGCCCAACCGCAATTGTAATGTCTTCACAAGACTTGAATGGGTGCTCTAGGTCAATTGTTGAAGCAATTAAAGTTCGGACATAGTGCCAGTCAGTTTAATTACTATGAAGAGTACAGGGGGTAAGAGATTCAGTTTATTTATTAATTTTATTTATTTAATTTGATCAGTACTGAAGAGTGATCATAGAATAGCTCATAAAATGAGTTGCAGGTTATTTCACTTTCTGAAATACTTTTCACAACCCAAAAGTCAATGAGATCAGGGATTTTGTTCGTATCACTAAGCCAATATGTTGGAGAGCCTGAGGAAGCTGTGATGAGGTTTAATTTTGTGATGGCGGCCTTTTGTTTGGCGTAATAGTCTCCACCAGCTAGAAACCTCTTTCCAAGAGTTCTTTATGGAAACGGCCACTACTAGATTTTTATAAGCACTGTGAGACACTGTGAAGGATAGAAAAATTTAGTTTGTGTTTAATGCGATATGGCCCGTACCGGAGGTTTTAGATAAGCGTGGTTAGTGTGTCCATTCCATACTGCCAGAATTAATGTATTTTGGCGCGCTAATTAACACACCAATTTGAGTGGCTGGGCTGTAGAGTCCCATGTGGTATGATCGTCGTCAACAGCTACTCTCTAGCGGTGCCAGTTTTTTTAATTTTACGAGCCCGAATTTTCGGAATCTGGATATTACAATGCATGGATTTAGATAGTTGCGTAAATATTGTTTGAGAAGTTCTATTACGACATGATAAGTAAGCGAATTTTAAATACGATTTAACGATTCTGAGTATTTTTTTTTTTTTTTATTCATTATTTTCATATAACATCTTTTGTTGTCCAACAGAAACCATACAAATCCAATTTTTAAATTTTATGCAAAAATTAGAAAAAAATTCTAAAACTTCGTATCCTAAATCCACTGATTTAATTAGAATTTCTAGAAAAATTCTCGGTATATTTTAATAAATTTTATTGTAATAAACAACACGTTTGAAGTTTCTGAAAAATTAAAGAAATATGCCTATGAAATGAGACTTTTTTCAATTTCAAACGTTTATTAACAAAAAATGGTTACAAATTTAATTTTCAAAATAATAGCCACCGCTAGCGACACATTTTGCCCATCTCTCAGGTAATCTGTGGATGCCGCTCCAAAAAGTTGGCCGTGTTTGGCCGCAACCCATCGATGCAAACAAACTATAATCCGAAGGCGGCAAGTCTGGTGAGTAAGCCGAATGCACCAGCGGTTCCCAATCGTACGTCTCCGCCAATTCCCGGGTCGCTCTTTTTCGATGTGGCGGTGCATTGTCATCAAGAAAAATTACTTTGTGACGCCGATTGGCATATTCTGGGCGTTTTTGGTGTATAGCGCTGTTGAAATCGGCCAATTGTTTTTGGTAGCGTGCACCGTCAACTGTTTCACCTGGTTTTAATAGCTCGTACCAAATCATACCACGCTGGTCCCAGAAAACACACAGCATTGCCTTGCGGCCGGATCGATTTGGTTTGACCGTTGTTTTTGGCTTGTGGCCGGGTGGACCATACGATCGTTTACGCTTGGGATTAGAAATACACCCATTTTTCATCATCAGTAAAGATTTGATGAAAAAAAATCTTGTTTTGAATCGGGAGAGCAGCATTTGACAAGTGGTTTTTCGGTTCTCTTGCTGCCTTTCAGTCAGTTCAGGCGGCACCCATTTTTCGTCCTTTAAAATCATGCCCATGTCTTTCAAACGTTTGAAAATGGTTTATTGAGTCACTCTCCAACTGATCTGCCATCAGTTCTTGCGTTTGACAATCATCTTCATCCTTCAACAATGCTTGCAATTCGGCATCCTCAAACTTTTTCGGTGGGTGGCCACGGTCCTCGTCCTCCATGCTAAAATCACCACTTCGGAATTTTTCAAACCACCTGAAGCACTGTGCTCTACTTAGAGCATGCCCACCATAAGCTTCTATAAGCATTTGGTGAGCTTGAGAAGCGTTTTTCTTCAATTGATAATAGAAAATCAACGATGTCCGCAAATCGTAGTTTGAAGGCACGAAATTCGACATTTTTAGGAGCGACAAAAATGCATTGTTGTATGAAGCGTAGCAAACAATGAACTGAATATTGGTGATAGATGACAGACGAAAAAAACAAGACATTTGGGAAGGTTTAAAAATACTCCTAGCGACATCTATGGACTAATAGCTGAAAGTCTCATTTCATAGGTATCTACCTATACAGTGCGCATGGACTAGTTGGTAAGTTTTGACAATATATTTGTTTCGTTTTTAATTTTATGTTTTTTTTTTAAGAAAACTTGGCAAAAAGAAATCCATTATTTTTCCGAAATTTTTGGATTAAAACTGTTTTATTGCCAATCTTTAGCGCATGGATGCTACTGCTACTAACACTTCGGTCAACTTTGATTATTTCTGTGATTTAATCGATATTTTCGACATATTGACATTTTTTTTATCGACGAAACTTAGCTGTTGCCCTATCGGCACCATAAACACCGTTTACTATTTCAGCCACCTGGCTGGAAGAAAAACTGCTTTTATCAAAGAAAAACTGTGAAATGTACCGAATTTTCTCTGTGTTGACTTCCATTTTTCACACCCTGTAACTCACGACCGAATGGAACAAACAAAAACAGCAAAAGAAATTTTTTTGTGTGAAATGTCACCTTGACAACGAGTATAAAGGAAATAAACTTTAAAATGTTTAATTGATATTTTATGAGATATGAATTACTGCAGCCATCTACCGAGAAAATGATGTATTTCTTTTTTCCAAACTAATATATTTAGTTCTTCATCAAAAACCTTAAAAGTCTAAGTTTAGCACAAAGTTAAAAAAAAGTCAAAAGATTTTCGTCCAAATTTCAAACCTTTAATCGGGATCTGTAGAATAATGTTTGGTATACTGGTAGTGTTGGGTGTACTCTCCCATATAAATTATCTAGAGGAGGAGTTAATTGCATGTTAACTATCAGCAGGCATTTGATTTGACCTATTAGAGATGGTTTATACAACCACTCCCGAAATTTTGTGAAATCTAAAGTTGTGAGGGTTATTTGGATGGTTCCTACTTTCAGAATTTAGTCTAATCCTATTTAATAAGCCGTTAGCTAATAATAATAACTGTTCGAGTGGTTGCGTCAAATCAATAGAACCTTAGGCTAAGCGCATCAAGAGCTGTTACACTGAAGTGTATTTTATCGATGTTAGTTTGGCTTAAGAGTAGTCACGTCTAATTTTGAAACCTTTTGAAACAGGATTGTCTGTTTTTAGTTGCATATTTTTGTGTTTTGTCACAAAATCGGTTTAGGTGCCATAAAATCCTGCTAAATAATAAGTGCCCCATTCCGTATGCGTAACACTACTTTTTCAAACATTTGCAATTACTGTTCAGCTTAAATTTGTTTCTTATTACAAACTAAGGAAACTTTTACAATCACGAAATAGTGAAAACAAAATTAAGAAAAGCAAGTCTTTACAGCGAATAATTGCTGCATAAAATCATCATTTTTTGTGATCTGACAAAATTTGCTGCGGCATTTTTTTCGTTTTCATACTAAAGACAAGTTTAGCGAGGAGTGAAGAGTGAACGCCACAAAAATAATACTAAGCAAGGATGAGTCAGCCAAGCGAAGACAATCAACTTCAACTTTACGCATTAAACTCCTAAGGGTATGCTATTATTTTTGCGCACCAAAAAAACTTACGCCATCAAATACGCAATTCTCATCACTGTGACATACTTTAATAGTTGTGGTAGCTAAACGTCGGCTTACACACAAACATACACACATGCAAGTAATAGCACATAATAGAGTGAACTATGTAAGTGCATTGGTGTGCGTGAGAACAAGTGCAATTGCTTGCCGGTTATTGCTGGGCTGAGCTAAAGGCATCCAGGCCAGTGAAGTAAATTTTGTATGATGTGCCGGCTTTCATGCCTTGCTCTGCTAGACACACACTTGCTTTGTGCTTCGTTTTGCTGCATTGCCTTTATTGCCACTTTAGACAGCTTAGCAGCGGCGCACAGTTGACGCTTCATTCCTTGACTTCCGCACGCAATCTCCGAGTATTGTACTAATTTTAACCGTTTTGTTCTACTCGCACTAAGCTGTCTTTGTTGCAGCACTCTTTGTCTTGTGTGTTGCCGACATTACCAGTAGGTTTTGTGGTGTTGCTACACGCCTCAAACAACAGTCTTGTCATGGCTGCAGTTGCGTATTTCTGCTATTGCTTTCTTCAGCCATGCAGTTCTTTGCTGTGTTTCTTGTTTGTGCTGCAAGTTGTTTTTCTTTTGACTGCTTACCACAGTTGGGGTGGGTGCTCCTCTCCAGGGTACTTGCGCTGGCTGTGCTGCTGCTTTGTGCAGAGTTGTACTCTACTCTATTCACTGCATGCCACAAAGCCAGCACCGGAGACTGCGGCAGCACCAGCACAAGTGTTATTTTTTATTAGGACTTCGTGTATAATTTATTGCACCCAAGAGAATAATCAAACAAGTTGGTGTTGTTAATGTTGCTGCTGATGCTCTGATTGGGGTTGTTGTTGTTTGCTCAACTATTTTTTCGACTACTTGTTTTTGGTTTTAAAAGCTTGCCGGCTTCGAAACTTCATTTTTCTATTCGTTTGCTCACTGATTTTCTTTCGCTCCCTTTTGCGTTGGATTAGTGAAAAGTTTGATGAGTTGAAACTTGGAGCCATGAAAAATTGTTGCTGCATGCTCTGGGCTACTCCAAGACGTATTGTGGATTGTATGTGTGGCTAATGCGCTGTGAAATGAAATTGCAAGTTCAGCAATCCCTCAATAACCGCTGTTACCACCCGTGAATTCAACCCGCCTTTGAACTTAAGTGCGACTATACAAACTAACGTTTAAGTGTTTGAAGTAATTAAGTATTGAGAGGCGGTTAGTATGTATTGCATGCGCAGTAAAGTGTTGCACGTTGCCACTAACTTGCAGAGAAAATTCGAACTGGTGAAACGAGTTTCTTATTCAGAACAACTACAGGGTGGCTTAAGGATGACGCATACCTTTGACAGCAATTATTTGTGAAACGAAAATTTTGATTTTTTTCTTCGGATAATTAGTACTACAGCCTTACTCATGGAGCGAGGAGCGACACTCAGTTGAGCAATGAAAATTATTAGATTTTTAATATTTTTTTAGCGTTTTTTTCACTTTCATCATCATCACCTTTTTTCATGCATCCAATCGATGCTCTTCGCTGTACGGAGCTTTGTTTTTGGGCATTCTGTACGTATTCTTGTGCTTTATTTCATATAAAAAAGGAGTTTTTGTGGAAGAAAGTGGGGAAAATTGTTTGCAAAAAAAACAAACAAAATTAAAAAAAAATTTAAAAAATTAAAAGAAATAATAAAAAAAATGAAGAAAAAATTAAGAAAAAATGAAAATAAAAATGAAAAATAAATAGTAAAGCGAAAATAAACAAAAAAATAAAAAAAATGTTATAAAATGAACAAAACAAAAACAAATAATAAAAAGAAAATAAAAATGAAAAAAAAAATGAAAAATGAAATTAAAATAATTAAAAGAAAAATATTAAAACAAAATGAAGTAAAATAAAAAAAATAATAAAAAAAGGTAAACAAATATAAATTTAAAAAATAAATAATATACATAAAAATAAAAAAAGGATAAAATAAAAAAAAATCTTTTATAAATTAAAAAATGGAAAAATTAAGAAAGTCTAAAAATATAAACTGAAAAAAAAATTAAAAAATAAATTAAGAAAATATAAAAAATTAAAAAAGTAATATATAAAAAAAATTTAGAAAACAATAAAAAAATTTTTAAAAAAAAGAATTAAAAAAAGGAATAAAAAATAATAAAAAGATAGAAATTAAACAAATATTTAAACAAAAATAAAGCAGAAAATTAAAAAAAAAACTTAAAAAAAAACTTTAAAAAAAGTTTTAAAAATAAAGAAAAATATTAAAAAAAAGTAAAAGCAAAATAAAACAAATAAAGAAAAGATGAATATAAGGTTAAAAAAAATTAAAACCATGAAAAAATAAATAAAATTAAATTAAATTAATTATAAAAAAAATTAAAAACATTAAAGAAAAAATAAAGAACAAAATGAATATAAGAATTAAAAAATGTTAAAACAAAAAAAAAAATAAATAAATAAAATAAAAGAAACATATATATTAGAGTGTCTCGCCCTACCTGCAAAAAAAAAAAGTCGCCCGTACCTCGCCTCATATGAAGTGTTTTTGAAAAACATTAAAAAAATTTTTTTTTTTGTTTTCTGGCAACCCTAGATGTCACCCAATTGCATTTTTCTTCATATCTTCGGCATTTATTGTCGGATTTTAAAGTGTGATACACCATTTTTTTGGTCTCAAGGAGTGGGATTTTCCTAAAAAAGCTCATTGATCACAGGCGCTCCGTTGTGGTACCTACCCACCATATCTGAGTTGCTACCACCCTAATGTACCGATCTAATAACAGCAAATTAAAGACCGTAAAAAATCGCAAATCTTTTGCGAAAAAAGTACTTCAATTAATTCAGTAGAACTCGAAATAAAACCAATTTTATTTTTAGTTGAAAGCCATACATTAGGTGCCTTATTTTCTTTATACATTTTGCGGCATGCTCCACCTAATTTTTTATAAATTAACTGGACTACTGTTTATCTACTTTTTTCTGTTTTATGTTTTGCCCTTGACATCATAATCAATTGTCATTTTACTTGGTGCGTGTTAAAAACTGTAAAAACTTTAAAAATGCGTTTTGTTGATTGTGATTTAAAAAACCAACTGCCAACAACAACTGTTTTGTTTTGTTAGGTTAAAAAAATTTCCAACGCATTCCAATGGGTGAGATGCCAGATAATATTGAAGACTTCAATATTCGGGGCGACCAATTATGTAATATTTATAACGTATGGTCCGGGCTGTTCATACAGGAGAGTGTGACGAGAGTTTAGCAAGCGAGAAGCCCGGTGCTATGAGTACAGCCCGTTGGCTGACAACAGCGTATTGAATTCTTCGCTATTATATAGCGTGCGAGCAACCCTCAATAACACTAAAAACACTTGCTGACTTTATTGTAAAAATTTATGCTTCTTTCTGGTTTCTGGTTAAAAACCAACCACTTGCAATTCACGGATGTCGTCACGTTTTCAAATACATCACATGGATTCGCCAATTGCCACAAGACATTCAAAATATTGTCCGTCCGGTCATAAAAAATAACTCATACTTTCTGCACCCAGAAAATATTTTGATATCGATGATAACCGATACAGATCCATTCGTACATTCAGATGGATACACGAAGATCTTAGCAGCCCGCAGAGAAGCTAATGGATGTGTTCGTCAAATGTTTGGTCCGAAAGAGGATAATTTTATAAATTTCAAGAGTGACAAATATTTTAATGTAATAGATTGGGATAGATTCAAACCGGCTGAACCACCATGCTTGCAGTTCTTCGCGAAATATCAACTCGAAGCATTACAACATTCCAATGAAATAATTGAATTACCAGGTATGCACAACGAAAACCATTAATTTTTCTTTGCTTCTCTTTTATCGGCATTTTCACTGATCTTTTTCACAGCATATCCTTGTCATTCCCAAAATACCGAGCGATTTGTTCATACAGTTCATGAATCTGCAATGGCGGTCACCGATGAGCAACGCATGGGCCACATTTTATCTAAGCTCGAGAGCCGGCAGAAATACAGCAAGCTTCAATCCCGACAAAATTTTGTGGACTAAAATTTCCGTTACAAGGCAAACAATTCACTAGCGAGCGAGGAAAATAAATAAAATTTACTTTTTCTTGTATGGCTTTAGACTAAAAATAAATTGTTTGTATTTCTGGTTCTACTAATTGAATCGAAATACTTTTTTCCCAAAAGATTTATGATTTTTTACGGTCTTCAATTAATTGACATTAGGTTCTTACATTAGGGTGGTAGAAACTAAGATACGGTGGGTAAGTACCACAACGAAACGCATGAGCTCAATGAACTTTCTTGAGAAAAACCTCCTCTTTGAGGCAAAAAAATTGATGCCTCACACTTTAAAATCCGAGAATAAATGCCGAAGATATGCAGAAAAATGTAATTGGGCGACATCTTCTTCTTCTTCTTAATTGGCGCGATAACCGCTTACGCGATTTTGGCCGAGCTTAACAAAGCGCGCCAGTCGTTTCTCTCTCGTGCTAACCGGCGCCAATTGGACACACCAAGTGAAGCCAAGTCCTTCTCCACCTGATCTTTCCAACGCAGAGCAGGCTTTCCTCTTCCTCTGCTACCACCAGCTGGTACCGCATCGAATACTTTCAAAGCCGGAGCGTTTGAATCCATTCGGACGACATGACCCAGCCAACGAAGCCGCTGGATCTTTATTCGCTGCGCTATGTCTATGTCGTCGTAAAGCTCATACAGCTCATCGTTCCATCGCCTGCGATATTCGCCGTTGCCAACGTGCAAAGGTCCAAAAACCTTACGCAGAATCTTTCTCTCGAACACTCCAAGTGTCGCTTCATCGGATGTTGTCATCGTCCAAGCTTCTGCGCCATAAGTTAGGACGGGCATGATGAGAATTGGGCGACATCTAGGGTTGCCAGAAAAAAAAATTTTTTTTTAATGTTTTTCAAAAACACTTCATATGAGGGGAGGTACGGCCGACTTTTTTTTGGTGATACGCTCTAATATATATATTATATGAAAAAAAAAAACAAAAACGTCAAGAAAATTTGTTTTCTAAGAATTATTTGTGGAAGAAAGTGAGCAAAAATTTTTGAAAAAAAAGAAATTACAAAAAAATGAGAAAATTAAAAAAAACTAAAAAATTAAAAAAAAATATATATAAAATAAATTAACTTAAACAAAAAATATATATTGTATAAAAAATAAATAAAAACAAAAAATTGACAAAAAAAAATAAAATCCAGTTTTTATAAGTTGTCTTAGTTATATAAAAAAAAAAACAAAAAACGAAAACCTGTCATTCAAATTTATTTTTTAAGGATTAGTTGCGGAAGAAAGAGCAATTTTTAGCAAAAAAAAAATTCCCAAAAAAATCGGGAACAAATTAAAAAAAAAAAACTAAAAACATTACAAAAAAAAATATGTAAAAAGAATTAAAAATTAAAAAATATATATATATACAAAAAATTTAAAATTAAAAAAAATATATATATAATATAAAAAATAAATAAAAAGAAAAAAAAAGAAAATGAAAAAGTCAAGTCCAGCTTTTATAAGTATTCTTTATTATAAGAAATAAAATCTACATTCCTCAAAAAAATTATTTTTTAAAGTCATTGCTACTCTTTAGCTGTTTGTAACTAGCAATTTCTTATTCGAAATTCTTACCTATATAAAATTGCATGCTCAAAATTTTCTAAATTTCTATAAACTCCTTACAAAATGTTCAAAATTTAGCTGTAAATTTATTCAAGTTTTCTACATTTTTTATAAATGTTAAAGTTTTATTTATAGGGGTTTGTTTAAAGAATGTATATTATTTAGAAAAAAGTTACAGCATCTACACCGATTTCTCCAAAGCATTCGATAAAGTCTCTCATAAGTTATTGATTCATAAACTAGCTTGCCTAGGCTTTCACTTTATTGTTTTGCAATGGCTTAAGTCGTACTTAAGCAACCGGTGGTGTGTTGTCTCTATTGACGGCGTGTCATCAGAACTCTTCCGTGCAATGCCCGGCGTCCCCCAGGACAGTATTCGAGGTCCGCTTCTTTTCGTTGTTTTAGTTAGTGACATTAGTTCCTGCTATTCATACGCTGAATTTCTGTTATGCGATGATGACTTGAAAGTTTTCTCGTTAATAAATTCCGCAGCTGATATGTTGAATCTTCAAACTGAGTCTTTATTCGTGCTGCGTTAGATCTCGTCTTAGAAAAAATATTAAAAAATGCTTTCATGCCACTTACTCAAAATTGCATTTAATTTATGATAGCTCCTATAGTATTGCTACGAAATTTACACTCATTAATCACATTAATTTTATCATTTTAAAATGGTATTCGATGCTTGGTTTCATTCGGCGGAATAGCTCAGATGTCGCGGAATCATCGCATTCAAATTACTTTACATCTCTTTTGTATGCTCTCACCTTGAGTGTGCCACTATTATTTGGTGGCCTTATCATTAATTCTCAATCCATAAGATTTGAAAAAATTCAGAAGGTTACAGTACAGTATACTTACGATTTTTTGAATCTATTCCATCATATAGTGCGCGTTTACTTCTTCTAAATCACAAACCTCTAGAAACTAGAAGATCTTAACTTTCGTATATGACTTTATAAAGGGAGGTTTTGAATGTGCTGCCGTTCTGGAAAAAATTAACTTTAATGTTCGAAGAAGAGAACTTTGAAATTCCGAAGTATACGAAATTTATGTAAGTAATAAAAAAACATTTTTAATTGTCAAAAAAATCAGCATCCACTCAGTTATGCTCGCCACTGTAGTCTCATATATTTATAAGTCATAAGCAAAGTCTTAAAAAATTATCATAGTTCTGAACGCGCCTTTAATTTTCTTGTGATAAATCAGCTCGTAAAACCATATCTGTGCTAGAAATTGTTTCATTAAAATATGCATCATTGAAGATGCGTGAACAGTACACCAATTTTAGGAGTCGCTCAAGCTCCACTTCAAGCATAAATTCTAGACTTTCAAAACTGAGAGCAGCCAGGTAGTATAGTCTAGTTTTAGAGAGAGCCTGGCAGTAGCATAGAAGATGCTCCAGGATTTCTCATTACAGTTCCTGCAAGCATGATTTAAGCCAATCTAGCGAAATAAGTCACTGTCTACTTCTGGGTGACAATAGAAACCTCATTTATTTGGCATTTTCGATTTTTAGAAGGCAAAAACAGTTGAACTATGCGACAAGCTGAAAATTTCTACTTTTAATGAGGAAGAATTTTTGAAAATTTGGAAGAATATGCAAAAGTAATGTAACCTGTCGTAGAAGCTATCGACTTCCTTTAACGAGAACAAAATGTGTTTTTTGGTTATTTTATTCCCGCTTTAGTGCCCATCAAAATGAAAATGCGAAGTTTAGCTTCCGAAAACTTAAAATTTTTTACAGTAATTGATATTCAAATGCAACAAAGTTACAACAAAAGTTTGACAAATATTTTCGTTTGCACTCTGACTCCTCAAATCAAATAAAATTTTGAAAAGTCTTGCCTTGAAAGTGTACAGTCAAACTCGCTAGACGATGTCTGATGTCCGAGATAAAGTTGAAGAATATGCGATGCAGTTAATAAAAACAACATATAGGAAAACAGAGTAATTTGCAGACTTCCTTCCATAAGTGTTGAATCATCATTTTTCGAATTCGATAAGGTGTCCATGGATTTTCGATTAAACGAAAACAACCTGCAAAATTTGGGTAAATAACTGGGTTTTTTCCATGGCGGATCTATAGCAAACGATGTAGTTTTGCACTTGAATGGCGATGAGAGAGCTTTGAGAGTTTGCACCGGTTTTTCCATTTGTTTATTTCATATACTTCGTTAAAATAAGTCGCGAAACTTTCAGGAAAATATTGAAATTCAGGATAACGGTATCTCGGGATTTGTTCATTTGTGTATTTCATATATAGGGTGGGCCATGTAAAATTTGCTTTTTGAATCGGCTATAAAAAAAAACAATTTTTTCAAACTTTTTTTTTTTATTTTGAAGACTGAACATTGTCATTAATGAATGAAAAATAATATAATATAAATGACTGCCACGACTGGCTTTACAGTAGGCCATTCGAACAACCCAATTGTTAAGCACATTTTCGATTGTTTGGGCTCCCATTTCATGAATGGCAACTTCGATTTCGTGTTTTAAAGCATCAATCGTCTCTGGATGGTCCGCATAGCATTTGTCCTTAACGGCTCCTCACAAAAAATAGTCCAACGGGCTTAAATCACAGCTCCGAGGCGGCCAATTGATATCGGAATTTCGTTATTCGGTTTTTAAAAACGGTAGCCAAAAGTTCGAGTGTAACTTTGGTAGTGTTACAAGTTGCACCGTCCTGTTGAAAGCAAATGTCGTCCATGTCATCCTGTTCAATTTTTGGAAACAACTCGTTGAGCATGCCGCGGTAACGCTCGGCATTTACGGTAACCGCGGAAGAAGATGGAGACTCACCACTTTGGAAATAGGATTTCAATATTTTCCAATTTTGTACAAGCGTATAGCGTCCCATTTCGTTAATGTCAAACCTTTAAGTAAATTATGAGCACATTTGACATGTAATTTGTGTTACCCTTCTCAAAAAAATAGGTGGTTCAAAAAGCAAACGCTATATGGCCCACCCTGTACTTCCCGAAATTTTCGGGGCTTGAAAAATATTGAAATTTAGGAAAGTGGTATCTCGGGGCTTGTTCATTTGTGTATTTCATATACTTCGGAAAAATAAGTCCCGAGGAAAGAGCAAAATCGGGGATTCCAGTATTTAGAGATTGACATCCGTACCACCCTACTCAAAAGAAATAGTAATTCATAAGCACGCAGTATATTATAAATACACAAGTATGGGTATACTGCTACATGAAACTTAATTTACATATGTACACATACACATACATACACACACATATACATAAATAATTCTTTATATTCAGCGCTGAGGAAGTGATAAAACGAATTTCTTTGAGATCGAGCAAAACTTTTGTCATTTCGTTAGCTCAAAACTCCAACCACCTATTGGAGTAGACTTTGGCGTCCTTCTAACTTCATTGCACTCCTCTTAGCTGCAATTTGCCGGTCTCAAGTCGAGTTGCTGCTGTTGCAATTTAGCTGCAATTAAAGTTAGTCAAATGTCGTAAAAACCCTGGTAATTAAGCAAAAGTGCCGCCAGCGACAGAGGAGAAAGTCTTCAAAGCTTGGCAATAAATGTTCGGGCAAGAAGCGACGAGAGTTCGAAAAGTTATAAAACGACTGTCAGCCGGCATATAAAAAAGTGGAATAAAATACAATGGAAATACTCGACCAGATTTTAGAGATGTTGTAAAGAAGCGAAAAAAGCTATAAATAGAACAAAAAAAAAAAAAACGAAAAAAAAGAGAAAACTACGTGCATAGTCATAGAAGTAGCCGACAAAAGCGAAAAATGTCTAGTAATTCCTTGTTGCATTCCTTTAACGGTACTAGCACTTAAATATTCTGCTTGATGCCACAAAATTACTGCCATTAAAGGCTGTAGAAAAACTAAAATGTTAGCGGCTGCGATGCGCTAAAACGTCAGTTGGCACTCACTTCGCTTTTCTTTGATGTTTGAATATTAAAAAGAAAAAAAATAATAAAAAAAAAATTAAGTGAAAAATGCATGTGTATGTGTACTAGTTGCCATTTTATTTGAGTATTTTATGATTGAATGACGACTGAAAGGATTTGCTGGTGGAGCAGAAGAAGTATGGGAATTATGGCAGTTGAAACAATGAAGCTTCATTAAAACAATTACAGTGCGAATAATGGGAACAGAAAGCGTTTAGTTAATGCAAATGTTTATGGTTTAAATTGAGTTTTTTTTTAATTATATAATTCTCCATTTGCACCCGATTAGTCTAGGGTGAGTGGGGTCATGGTGAAGAAGGATTGATCAGATTTTGTGTTGCTTAGCTTGGATTTGCATGTTCTGCTCTGGGATAGTCCGCCACTACCTGATTTACTTACTTGATTAACTACCATTTATTTCAGGAAAGCTGGAACTTGTAGCTCGTAGATTTTTGGCAGAGTCTAGCTCTCTTGTACATACGAGGTGTGTTCAAAAAATAAGGTGAATTTTCAAATTTCGCGGGCTAAGTACATTCGTCTTCGATTGTTGTGTTTTTGTGTTGATACACTCGGTTCACGGTTTTAGGAATAAAACCTGTTTAGTTAGTTTGTGAGAGGCATTAATAAGACAAGTGTTCTGCGTGTTCGGCGATTTTCTGCTAACGAAAAAAATGGATCAAAGAAAATTTGAATGAAGTGCTCAAAACACTTGAAATATTCACAGTGGTATACAGTGAAAGTACTCTGAGTAAAAAAAAGTGTGTGTAGCGCAGTACACATAACAGAAGTGAAACTTTCAAGGCAGACAAAGAAAGAGGGAGAGACCCGAGAGCGAATGAGAGAGAGAGAGAGAGAAAGAAAATATATATCTAAATAAATTCACAACATTTGCAGAGAATACAAATAGACAAAATTTACAAAAAAACGGAGAAGGGTCGACCGGTGTAGGTAGACGCCGGACACTAACCGTGGCAACAACGCGCACAACTCCGACCGTTTATCACCCGCACAAACGCACAAATTACCGCAAGGCAATACCAATAAATCCCATGCCGGAATGGATAGAAATTTATAGTACGCACAAGCACTAGCCTGGAAACAGAAATAATGCCAAAAAGTAGGCACAAAAAAAAACGCTAAAAAAATTGGGACCAAAAAACGTGCCCAAATAGTAGGCACCAAGGAAATATAACGCCAAAAAGTATGCAGTGTTATTTCTCACTGGAAATTAGCAACCACAAGTAAAAACTCAAGAAAAATACCCTAAAGTGTATCTAAAATACCCTAAAGTGTGTCCTCCACGTTATATCTTTTTTCTCTCTCGCGGAACGAAAATACCCAAAACGTTGCATGGCCATGAAAACTGAGATGTGAATGAAGACGCTCGCTCTGGACGCCTCAGCACATAAACAATCTATGAAAATGTTTAGAAAGTGAAGAAAATTTTTATAGAGAATCGTCGAACCACAATTACAGAAGTTGCTGAGGATGTCGGCATATCGGTTGGCTCATGCCATGCAATATTTTTGGAAACTTTGGGCAGGAAGCGTGTGGCTGCGTAGTTCGTTCCAAATTGCTGCATTTCGACCAAAAACAACGTCGCATGAGCATCGCTCAGGAATTTTTAAATATTGTCAACGAAGATCCAGATTTGCTTAGAAGGGTCATAACTGGTGACGAATCGTGGATTTATGACAAAAACTGCATATCAGAACTCCTTCGAGGATTGGAAAAAACGCTGGCACAGGTGGATTATACCTGCGGGGGATTACTTTGAAGGAGATAAAATAGAAATTAATGAATAAATAAATATTTTTTGAGAAAAATTAAAATTTACCATATTTTTGGAACACAACTTGTACTTTTTTTATTCAATTTTTTTCCTTGTTCACTCCATTCGATACTATAGGGTCTCGACAAGACTCTTACAAGTACGTGGTTTTGTTTTTGCGCCGTCCCAAGTGATGACGTCCGCAACCTCTGCTCCCTATCGGGTTCTGGTCCAGTGGTGTTGTCATGATGCCATCTGCTGGTTTTCAAAGCATGTGACCTATCCATCGCCACTTTCAGCGCTTGATTTGCCATAGGATAGATTCTTTATTCATTGATCTCCCCAGCGCGTCGTTGCTGATAGTTACGATTCTCATTCCGCCTAAAAGTACCTCGAAAAAATGACTGTAATTGTACGGCTGCTCTCTCTGTTAAGATAACATTTTCTGCTGGGCCAGTAAAGTTGAGGCTTATGGCAGAAACAACCCGAAAGTAAGACTCTGCTAAAGCTCAGTTCGCTTTAAGCAAAAATTTTCATTTTACACATATACTAACATCAGACGTACTTCATTATTTTGCACTTAAGAACGATTATTTTACATTACAAGCCCAAAAGGTCATGAGACGCAACTAACAAGCACGCATCAGCAGCTAATATGTTTTAGATAACGACACCTTTACTGTAGCTGTAGCAAGCCAGTCCAGGCACCACAAGGCTCCGGCCATGCGTATTTAAAAAAGCATAAAGCGCCCTATTGAAGTAGTTTACACACACACATGCACACACACGGTACACAAAAAATGAAACTCTTTTTCGCATTATTTCTCCCTTAAAAAACAAAAAAAAAAAAATATAAAAAAACGTTGAAGATTTTCTGTGACCTCAGCAAAACTTGCAGCAGCGGCTTATATCCTAGCTTGGTTGTGAGGAAAGTTGCGACTTATAAAAGTTGCTTTAGGCTTATCCTTTCCACGTACCTTTTCTACTGTTCGTTCGCTTCTTTTTTCTCCTAGCCCAACGCTTACTACGCTTTTTCCTTGGCAGTAAATCTCACTAAAATCCCACAACAACCGAAGGGCCATTAAAATGAAATTAATTTTTTATAAAGCACTGTCACTCGGTTACAACACACACACACACACACATGTAGGCGCACATATGAACACATAAAATGATCGCTTTCTTTCGTGCTGTTTGCCCATTTAATGATACAACTGCGCGGTCGCAGCATTGCGACCTGGAAATTACAAAAAAATGGCTTTGATGAAAGGATGAAACATAATAATTTTCCCATTTGCGGCGGCTCAATGAGAGGAATATTTTACAGTTACGAAATGGGTAAAAAATGAGAGTTAAAAATTTCCTTCTTTGCGCTTTTCTTGCAAGAGTTGGGAAAATATAAGAATTCAATATGAATTTTATTAGCAGCCTGCGTTAGAGATGCGATAGGTTCAGGCCGCACTTCTGGTCCGAGTTTGTTTAAGTCACTGTCTGTTGTGCTGCCATTCATAGGTGAAAGTGGCGTGAGTTTTCATAGCTTTCACATTGCTATGCTGTTAAATATATAATAGGTCTATTTATAAGTTCGTGCGGTTTTACAACAGATGGCGTAACTTGATTATTATTCCATCGATCCACATTTCCAAACATTCATTGGAGAGCTACTGTCGTAAGGCACAAACGTCAGTATAAGTTTTTTATTTGAAGCGTAAACAACAATATTTTTACCACACTTGAAAATGTCGAATTTCGTGCCAAATAATGTGTTTTTGCGGGGAATTCTTCTTCATTATTTTAATATGAAGAAAAAAGCAGCCGAAAGTCATCGTATCTTGGTGGAAGTTTATGGTGAGCATGCTCTATCTGAGCGAACGTGCCAGAAGTGGTTTGCACGCTTTAAAAGTGGTGATTTTGGCTTGGAAGACGAAGAACGCGAGGGTGCGCCGCCAAAGTTCATGGATACCGAATTGGAGGAATTGCTCGATCAAGATCCGGCTCAAACGCAAGAAGAGGTTGCAAAAACTTTGGGAGTTGATCAATCAACCATTTCCAAACGTTTAAAAGCCATGGGAATGATCCGAAAGGTAGGCCATTGGGTGCCGTATGAATTGAAGCCAAGAGACGTTGAACGCCGTTTTATGGCATGCGAACAACTGCTTCAACGGCACAAAAGAAAGGGTTTTTTGCATCGAATTGTGACTGGCGATGAAAAGTGGGTCCATTACGACAATCCAAAACGTCGGGCAACGTATGGATACCCTGGCCATGCTTCAACATCGACGTCGGCGCAGAATATTCATGGCCTGAAGGTTATGCTGTGTATCTGGTGGGACCAGCTGGGTGTTGTGTATTATGAGCTACTGAAACCGAATGAAACGATTACGGGGGATGTCTACCGACGACAATTGATGCGTTTGAGCCGAGCACTGCGAGAAAAACGGCCGCAATACGCCGATAGACACGACAAAGTTATTTTGCAACATGACAATGCTCGGCCACATGTTGCACAAGTGGTCAAAACATACTTAGAAACGCTCAAATGGGATGTCCTACCCCACCCGCCGTATAGTCCAGACCTTGCGCCATCCGATTACTATCTCTTCCGATCGATGCAACATGGCCTGGCTGACCAGCACTTCCGTAATTACGATGAAGTCAAAAAATGGATCGATTCGTGGATTGCGGCAAAACCGACCGAATTTTTCACAAAGGGAATCCGTGAATTGCCAGAAAGATGGGAAAAAGTAGTAGTAAGCGATGGACAATATTTTGAATATTAAATTTGTAACCATTTTACGTCAATAAAGTTTCAAATTTCGAAAAAAAACCGCACGAACTTATTCATAGTCCTATTATTTAAATTATCACTGCAACATTGAAAGGAACTTTCAAATTTTTATCTCTCTGATAGAAAAATATGTTTGCAGAAACGCCAATTACTCAAAATTTTCCAAAAATCTTAAAAATTATCCACTGACTTCTGCTATAGTTTCTTGCTGAAAAGCTGTGCTTTGCATTCATTCGCAAATAAAGCTTTACCTTAGATTTTTGAAAACTTTCTGGGCATTCGTAGTCATACTGAATTCTCATTCTCACTTACGAGGGTCGTTTGAAAAGTTTGTGCATATATAAAAATTGCCTAATTGTTTGCTTAACTGCATTTTTATTTTTCGACACAGTCTTCTTTTAGGCTTATAAACTTCGTCCAACGCTGTTCTAGTTTGTTGATTCGTTCTGAATGAACAGAATTTGTCCAGGTCTAAAAAATAGCCATTCGTTTCTGCAATCACCACCTCGTTTGAATAACATCGGCCAGGCATTTCTTCAATTTGGGCAACAAATAGTGGCCTGAGTGATCGGAAGGAGTTAAGTCTGTAGAACAGGCAAGTTAGAACCTTATTTCCATTACTTTGACTTCTTTTATTCAAGCGAAAGCCAAATATAAAGAAATAAGCCGATCTGACTGAAACTTGGTGCGTGCATTCTTCCAAGAGATGCTGGTAACCCAATTTAACCTCGCTATGGGCTAGTAGTGTCTTCTCTCTGAACTAGGTCTTAGGATAAAAATTTGGGGGGTGTTCTGCAAAAATGATAAAAAAATGTCCATGAAAAAAAGTGAAATGTTTTGTTATAACTTATATTAGTATACATAATTTGAAAGAAAGAGGCCCATAGTGCTTTTATTATTAATAGGAAATATGCAAGTTAACTTCAGCAATGGAATAGGAACCGTTGGAAAGAGCCACCGAATTATTAAAGGCTCTGAATGGGAGTAAAAATCTTGTCATTATGACGTTCATAGTTTATGAAATTCAAAAATTGTTTTGCATTACTTGCAAAAAAAGTGGCCAAAAGAGGCTTTAATACATCATAAGGAACATTACAATATTAGATTTAAGCAGTGGACCAAAAATCGAGCCTATGTACAAAGTTGTTTAGAGAATTTCTTATTTAGACCGTCATGAGACAGGGTAGTTTTAGCCAGTTAATGACAATTGTTATTGTGACATCCTTTCTGCGTAGTAGACATAGGTACGGACAATATTTGTTCGAGCGAATGTTGGATTATGCCTGAACGCTTCTTAGGTCATATCCGTGCTGGCCTGCAATGACAAATATGCTTCAATTACTTGTATTATAATTAGTCGCGCCGTCTTTGGACGCATTGCGCCGAAGGAAATGCTATCCAATGTTGTCTACTTCTCGCTTTCGCCTTAATTTGGGTCCATGAGAGAGATTCGTCCATTTCTAAAAAAATATTCATTAAGGCTACGTCGCCAAGATCCTTTAGGGCGTCCCTTCCGGCGCGATCATTGTGGGTTCCAGTCCAGTACCATTCTACTTATGTCGGTCGCTGGCTTATGCAACGTATGACCAATCCAGTTCCAGTTGTCGGAGCAATGTTCGGAGAATTGTTCTTACACTGCGGCCCACAAATATCTGCAGCTTCCGAGTTGCAGATACAGAAATTAACTATGTTTCACAGCCATATATGTCCGGACGGATGTAACATTCTTACCTGTAAGAATAAAGACGGCGAACTAGTAACTGACATACAGAGCAATCTTTGATTATGGAGGAAACACTTCTCGAACCTGTTAAACAGTGATAGCTGCGCATGTCACAGAGAATGTGAAGATCCCGATACCCCAATCGTCGACGACGGAATTGTCGTTCCGCTACCCGACCATGACGAGGTGAGAATAGCAATATCATGGCTAAAGAACAACAAAGCCGCGGGCGCCGACGGACTGCCGGTTGAGCTATTCAAACATGGCGGCGAGGAGCTGGTAAGGTGCATGCATCAGCTTCTATACAAAATATGGTTGGGTGAAAGCATGCCTGCCGATTGGAATTTAAGTATGCCCTGCCCAATCCATAAGAAGGGCGAACCTGCAATCTGTGCCAATTGCCGCGGGATTAGTCTTCTAAATATCGACTATAACCACCAACAAGTTCTACTTTGGTCGAAGTAGGCAATTGTGTAGTAAAGTCATCTCTCGACGAACAAAACTAACACTCTACAAGGCTCTCATCATGCCTCTCCTAACGTATGGCGCAGAAGCTTGGACGATTCTGCCCAAGATTTTTGGACCTTTGCACGTTAGCAACGGCGAATATCGCAGGCGATGGAACGATGAGCTGTATGAGCTTTACGACGACATAGACATAGCGCAGCGAATAAAGATCCAGCGGCTACGTTGGCTGGGTCATGCCGTCCAAATAGATACAAATGCTCCGGCGCTGAAAGTTTTCAATGCGGTACCAGCTGGTGGTAGGACTTGGCTTCCCCTGGTGTGTCCAATTGGCGCCGGAGAAAAAGACGATTGGCGCGCTTTGTTAAACTCGGCCAAAATCGCGAATTAAAAATTCGGTACGCCTTGTCAGTTGTTTGGAAAACCAGTCCTTTTTGAGGCTTGCAAAACCTCTTTGGCTTTTTTGGTTCTCGCATCGATATCGTCTTTTGCTCCATCGTCCAGGGTAATTTGGCTTCCGAGATAGGTGAAGCTGTTTATAAATGGGTTTTATCAATGGGTTCCCCATAAGTTCCTTTGTATGGCTTCTCTACACCATTTCAAGTTTAAACATTTTATTTATAAGCGGGACGAGCGAATTGCTGTTTTGAGCTACAGTCAGGCGGCATTCAAAGCACTGTCATTCCGTGACGTTAAGTCTTCACTGGTCGTTGAGTGTATCGAGAAACTAAATTTGTTTGAAACGCACAATCGCATCCGGCTAATTTGGGTGCCAGGACTCAGAGGTATAACTGGGAACGAAGTAGCGGATGTATAGGCGAGAGAGTATGCGGGGTCGCCTTTAATAGGATTCGACCTCTTTCCTGCTGTGGGACAACACACCATCAAGGACAAGCTTAGAAGTGAAGAGCTAAGACTAAGGCAGGTTTGCTGGCACCAAACTATGAGGCTACGCAAGGCGAAAATCTTACTGGGGTTGCGTAGCAGTGGTACAACTAAAAGAGGTTTAAAATACTCATAACTTTCTCCAAGGATAAACTGAGAATACTCATGGGCATTCTTACAGGCCACTGCAGACTGCGTAGTTATCTGCACATGACCGGAATTTGGTATACGGACTCTTGTCGTCGTTTCTGCCAAACCCCGGATACTCCAATAAACCTTATATTTGACTGCAGCGCTTTTGTATGGAGGAGGTTCAGCCACTTCGGCGAAATGCAGCCAGAAAAAAGGCACATACGCTCAGCCCAACCCATCCGTAACCTCTGTTTAATAAGGGAACCGAGTTTGGCTGAGTGATGAGTAGAGGACCCAAAAGCCAAGAGGTGGAAGTGCAAACCTCAAATCAAATCTATCTATTATATATAGCATTTTTCACTAGGAAGATTATTGATTTTTAAAACACAATAGTGAAATGTGGAGAATAATACAAATTTATTTTTATAAAAAGTCAAACAGTTTTTTTTTTAATAAATTCGAGCTCATCCGCGATAACCTTTTCATGTTAGACTATTAAACCTGATTTCCATATTTTTCTGAACAAATAATAGTGTAAGAATCGCTTAAGCTACTGAATTATTTTCATCACCGCCCTCTAAATGCCACAGCCCCTCTACCCTTGCTCAATTTTGTCTTAAATGTATTGATTAAAATTAAGTTTGACATCCACTGTAAGGGCCAATACAATAACACTTTATATTTCTTTCAGATCATAATCGCTTATTGCAAGAGATGCTCTCCACGAATGCCGCATAAATTCAAATACCGAAAATACACCCACAAGACGCAACACAAGCGGAGAACTGGCCAAAAATTAGTGCTTAAAATTTAATATTAAAATTAAAAAGAAGAAAAAAGTGTTAACCACACGAAAAGTCGGAGTGAATTTCATGTTATTTCAAATACGTTTAAGCTCTCATCGTTCCGCGTACTTTAACGCCATAAACTATTTAAGAATTCTCATAAGAAGTCAAGAGAGTGTTGAAGCACTTAATGCTCTTTGGTCTCACAGCGACTCTTTCATCATTAAATGCCACTCTCAAACACTTTGGCGCACGTAATGAATAGCGGAAACTCTACAACCTTGCTTTAGAATTTATTATGATTCTATTACCTAATTAAATCTGAGTTACATAAACTTTTATGGATGACTACAAACAAGAAAAAACTTTAATAGAAAATACCAACTACTTAAATACATACGCACATACATACAAATACATTACATATTTAATGAAACTACCAACAGCAAAGTCGTGAAAGTAGTTGAGATAGAGAACAAAACGCAACGTCGCAATGAATTGCGCTCATAGAAGAAGAAGAAGCTGCGCTACAATCCAGCAACTGCAACTCTTGCACGGCAATGGTATAAAAAGTGTGAGATAAAAACTCTTCAGTAATCTAAAGATGGAGGACTTCACAGAAGAGAGAGAGAGTGATAGAGAAAAAGGTTGAAATGTTGCTGTAAAGCAAAAAGAAAAAAGAAAGCAAAAACTGCAATTAATTATTGCACGTAAGTGGAAACAGCGTGCCAAAGCAAGGCCATCACAACAACAATAATAACAATTTGCGGAATCTATGAAGTGAAACTAATGCATGAATAGTTGTAGTTGTGTGTTATATAAGTGTGTTTGTGTGCGTGCATATCTGCTTGCGTATAAATTAAAATATGCTTTTGATAAGCTTACAGCGCTCTTTAGTGTTGGCGAGGACAAATGGATCAAGTGTGAATGCTAAAATGTACCTGTGTGTAGGTGAGTACGTGATTATATGAACATGTGTGTGCGTGTTAATATTTATTCGTATGTATATAAATATTTATTTGAAAAGGAAATGTGTTCTGCGCACATAATTACAAGTTAAGACTCATGCACTTATAGCTATGAGAAACTAAAGGGTGATTTTTTAAGAGCTATAGGCAAGCTTTTCAAAAAAAACACACGTAAAGTTCAGAAAAATGCATGAAATTTTTATTTAAATCGGTAGTTCAGTCCATATAATTTAATGTTTGAAGATTATTTCATGCAAATGTTGACCGCGACTGCCCTTCAAATGGTCCATTCGCTTAGTCCAATTTTGGCACACTCTTTCCAATGTTTCGGCCGATATCTCACATATACATGAATGCTTTAATGTTATCTTCCAATGCGTTAATTGAAGCAGGCTTGTCTGAGTAGACATGAGCTTTAACATACCCCCACAAAAAATAATATAAACGCGTTATATCGCACGATCTGGGTGGCCAATTGACAGGTCCCGAACGTGAAATAAAATGTTCACCGAACTCGCCTCTCAACAAGTCCATTGTTACGCGTGCTGTGTGTCATGCAGCACCGTCTTGCTGAAACCACATGTCATGCAAGTCAAGCTCTTGCATTTTGGGCAAAAAAAAGTTGGATATCATTTCACGGTAGCGCTCACCATTCCCAGTTACGTTACGATTCGCAGCATCTTTGAAGAAGTACAGTCCAATGATACCTCCAGCCCATCAACTGCACCAAACTGTGACCATTTCTGGATACATTGGTTGCTCTCGGAATTTATCTGGCTGAACTTCACTCCAAAATCGACAATTCTGCCTATTTACGTACCATTGATCTAAAAATGAGCTTCGTCGCTGAACGCAATTTTTCGATAAAAAAGTGGATCTTCGGTCAACTTTCCAAGAGCCCATTCACCAAAAATTCTGCATTGCGGTGGGTCGTTCGGCTTCAATTCTTGCACCAGCTGTATTTGGAAAGGCTTAACACCTAAATCCTTTCGCTAAATTTTCCACGTTGTTGAGTAACAGAGTCCCAATTGCAGCGAACGGCGACGAATCGATAATTGATGGTCATCATTAACACTGGCCGATACAGCTGCGATATTTTCTTCAGTTCGCACTCTACGTAAGCGTGTTGGTGGTTTGATGTCCAATAATGTAAATTTGGTTCTAAATTTAGTCACAATAGCTCGAATAGCCGCTTCAGTGAGTCGATTAAACTGACCATAAAATGGAAGAAGCGCGCGAAAAACCTTTTTAACAGAACATGCATTTTTATAATAAAATTCAATGCAAGCGCTGTTCGTTTGTAAGACGATTCATGGTTAAATTATAGACCAAAGTGAAGATGTTTCACAGTGAAACAAAACGCGAAACGTGCGTCAGCTATTTAAGCCCACTGTTTAAAAATATAATAGCTAAAAAATCATCCGTTATTACGGCTAAGTCAATAGTAACTGTTCTAAATAGGCTGGGGGTAGAAAGTCCTATCTACCTCTGGATCTCGTCCCTGCCTGGTGGTAGGGAAATAAATGCTGTGACAGGTGGGGCTAGAATAAATAGGTTCTTACATAGAGCTACACGGAAGGGCGGCGTCCTCTCGCCTTTCCTTTGGCTAGTAGCTATTGATGAAGCTTTATCTCGCTTAAAAAGGGGAGGGTTAGAGGAGGTAGCATATGCCGATAACTTGGTCCTAATGGTTTCAGGACCCTTCCCATCAGTAATGGCTGAAATTTTGGAAGGTGCACTGGCTAAACTCAGTAGTTGGGCTGCCAGTTGCGGTCTCAGAGTCAACTCTGTCAAAACGGAGTTGATGCAATTAACCAGGCAATACAAGCCTCATTTTTTTAAGCTTCTAAGACTAAACAACCAGTGTCTTAAATTCTCATCGGAAGTCAAGTATCTTGGTGTAATACTTGACCCCAAGCTCCACTGGAAGCTGCACATGGAAAATCGAGTTAAGAAGGCCAGTGTAGCCTTCTATGCCTGCCAATCCATGTTCGGCAAAAAATGGGGCCTCAAGCCACGTGTCGTACTTTGGGTGTGCAACTTAGTGGTTCTGCCAATTTCTACATATGGTTGCCAAGTGTGGTGGGTAGCTCTTCAGCAGGTCTAAAACACCACTAAACTAGAGAGAGTGCAGAGAACTGCATGTGTGGGCTTCACTGGTGCTTGTAGAACATGTCCCACTGCTGCGCTCATCGTTATTCTGCACTTACTTCCTGTGGATCTGCAAGTTAAGCCCATTGCTGCTCAGAGCGATATTAGATTGAAGGAGATTGGCCTTTGGAGACAATTTCCAGTAGGACATAGTAGCATCTTGAAGCAGATCTGCCCTTCCTTCTCTGTTCTTCGTACTGATCTCTCCATCCGTAAACTGGGTTTTGAGGGTTGTGCTAGGGCTATATTTCCGAGCAGGCAAGATTGGAAAGAGTGGAGAGTCGGCACGGATATAGGTACCTCTGTTTTCACTGACGGGTCCAAGATGTAATATGGAGTGGAAGCGGGAGTTTTCTCTAAATCCGCCAGCATTTCGGTCTCCTTTAAACTGCCGGAAACAAGCAGCGTTTTTCAAGCAGAGGTCTTCGCGATGTCGCTAGCATGCAAAATGCTTGGGGATCGCTGTTGGGAGGGAGACATTAATATTTTTTTCCCGATAGTCAAGCTGCGATCAAGGCCCTGTCGTCGCACAGTGCGGCCGATTCCCAAAAAGCTGGCCAAAAGTCGAAAAAACAAATTTCTAGATAGAGTTTTTTTGTCTTTGCGTTGGCTACAGTAATGCTTTGAGTAGTGAAAACCGTTCATAGCAACGTCCTGTACCCTAAGTATCCTCTGTATTTTCAGTCGCAACGTGGCCTTCATTTGAGCATCGTATTACTGTCGATGAATAGTGAAAGTTGTACACATTTGAAAGATTTTGTAATGGAGTAAATTGAACAAAACCAAATGGAATCATCTTCGGAAGGTTAGTAAATAAAATACGAGAAATCTTTAGTACATATCAATACCTTGACACAAAATTTTTAGCTGCAGCAATACGTAGATACATTTTTTGCAATTTTTTTTATAAAATTTGAGTTTTCAAACTGTATAGTAATACAACGCCATACGCTGCTTTGAAACCTTTTAAAGGTTACTCAAAAAAGTAATGGTTACTGAATAAAACAAGATTCAGCTGCTACCACTTGCTATCTTGCGACCCCGAAAACATATAAATTTACATGCATCTTGATTATGTTCTTGAATATACGCTATTTCACGTGAGGGGGTGGCCAATAGGGGTGGAAGGGGGTGGATTTTCAAAATTTTAAGATCAATCAGCGTAATCAGCGACCCCGAAAACCGAGTAAGAAATTTTGAATCAATTACTTAATTTTTTGAGTTTTGGCCAGCTTTTCGGGAATCGGCCGCACTGTGCGTCGCCGTATTGTAGCTCTCTTCTGGTGAACTGCTGTAAGGCGGAACTCAAACGTCTTAAACATGCAGGAAAAATTTTCCTTATCTGGGTTCCTGGGCACAGGAGTATGACACAGAAGGAAATGAAAATGCCGATGAGCTTGCCAGGGAGGGGAACCGGTTTCAGCTGTCTCCTTCTCAGACATCGGTGTCCCCTTGACCGTTGTTAAAGGGAAACTACACAATTCCTTTCTAAAAAAGCGCAAGACAGATGGAGGTCTTTCTCATCGTGTGCTATTTCGAAAACAGTATGGTCTCAATACGATACAAACAGAACGATTAATGCGGGATGAGAATCTTCCCCCAATCAATTTCCAAACTCATTGCGGTGTTCACTGGTCACTGGGTAATCGGTACTCATGCGGAGAAGCTTGGAATTTCGTACAACCTCAATTGCAGAAGCTGTGGGGATTCTGCAGAGAAAGAGATTGTTGAACACTTTCTCTGCTTCAGATTCCTTAGTGCGCCCTTTGGGGATGACTTGAAGAAATTCTCCAGCCTCAACTGTAGTGTGGGACTTCCTGACTATGCTGACGTGCTCCAGACAGAACTCTTAGCAATCAGCTAAGCATGCAAATCACTAAAAAAGTACAAAAAAGTCGGTGCAAGAGTAACTCTCTTTTCAGACAGTGAAGCAGCTATAAAGGCCTTAGATTCCAATTCCATTTCTTCCAAACTAGTTTCGAAATGTAGAGAGGAAGTAGCATTGTTGGCCATTGGTTTCAAATTATTCTGATGTGGGTTCCCGGTCATAAGTTCGCCGTTGTACAACATTATTTTTTTCCCTTGTTCACTACACTCGAGAGCGTAGCGCCTCGACAAGACTGAGTCTTGCGTTGGTTTCGCTAATCTATTTTGCTTTCTGACAGGGTAGGTGATTAGCCTCCCGCTAACAGTCCTAAATAGTGGTAATGTCCACCTGTTGTTGCTTAGGAACAACACCTTCTTACTGTTTGAAGCGCCATCTGTGTGTCACATTGTTCTGGCTGAAAGATCACACAGATGGTTGAGGACTTCGCTAAATTTGGTGTGTTTGCGCTATTACCGCAATTGCCCGCTTCCTCTTGCTCTGTCTTTTTCTTTGTTATTTTGTTAGTTCTTAGCAGGCATAATGCAAATAGTGCGCTGACTATTGTGAGGGAGTAAGGATGGAAAGGATAAGGTTTTGGGGTTGAGGAATGAGATTGTTTTTTTTATAGAAACTAGAAAAGTAGGTAAGTTTGGAAAAGTGCGAGGACCGTGCTTTACATGGGAAAGAAAGTCTTTTCCACTACTTATGCGATTGTTCAGGTGGAGCTAGAGCAAGACTTGGGTCTTTTGGTAAACCTTTATATATCTTATATATTACAATATATAAAAATGGAGACGTTTTTTTGTGTTCATTAGTCGCCGATTCACGCCTAAACGCATTCACCGATTTCTATCAAACTTTCACAGATCATTAGTATTGGTCCATAGATGGTTTATGTGAAACTTTAAAGAAATCGGTAAAAGTATGCGTGCGTTGTGTAAGTGTGAAAAATACAATATTTGCGTGTTTCCCTTATACGGACAAATGAATAGAATATACACAGACATGAATAACATCGTTTCGATGTCGAGTGACGTATGCGACTGTATTATTCGTAACGCAATAGTTGTCCTCTCTTTTCTTTCCTTTTTATGCATGCGTGACACGGCATCAAAGCACATTGCTTTTTTTTAAGCTTGAAAAATATTTTGAGCTTCATTTGAACGTTTTATGATTTAGATAAAATAAAAATTCGTTAAATATATTTGATTCCATTAATAACCATAAGCCTGTATTTTTCGAAGTTCAAAGTTTTTGGACAAATATTGAAACGTTTACTTAAATTAAATGTTAAATACATATATATAAATGCGCAAATGTAAAAGTTTAGATGGATTTAATTAAAATATACGAAATTATTCAGCGGTCGAATCCATACATTTTTTGAAATCCATCACTATGGATCGACAGTCGCCATAAATGTTCTTTTAAAAAATAAAATGTGTTAATTTGATGGTAGCTCGAGTATTAAGATCAGGTTTCTATTAGTATAACTTTGTTCGTGGGTTTGCGTAATTTTTTTGTGGTGAAAGTCTAAAACCAAGAGAAGAAAACGCGAAAGCCAACGAGCAAAATGTAAAAAATAAATCCTCCTGTATGTATATATACTCGAAAAACTTATGCTAACACTTTTTTCATGCATTTAGGTAGACAATTTTATATGGGCAAACGTACGTTTACGAGATAAATGCATAAAAGCAGGTATAACTAAAAAAGCGCTCTCAGGGATTTCTGTTATAATACTTCTGTAAATTTCATGCTCCAAGTGTTCGAGCATTGGTATGGCGCTGAAGACAAGTGCTCAAAATATAATACAAAAATGCATATTTACTTGATTTCACATAGTAATATTATCATTTTTAAAAGAGAACAAGTTTGTATTAGGTAATAATTAAAATATGCAACCTTATGTGCTGCTTTGACGAGTGGAAAAACCAAAATAAATAATTATATTTGTATGTGTGTTTAAAAGAGTTGGATTATTTTGTGAGTGTAAGCAGTTTCAAAGCCAAAGAGTAGTTGCAACATTAAAAAGTACCTGAAACACATTTTCATTTAACAACTAAAATAGCAAATATGAGCAAAATATGTACTTTCTTCAATTTTCTTCTGTTGCCAACTTTCTGAAAAACGTGAATTCACCCATTATAGAGGCACGTAAAAACTTTGACTTTGAAAACAAATCTGCGAGTTTATTTGCAAAACTATGCATCGGCTGACGAATTTTCAAGACAACTTCTGAAGATAGGAAATGGACAAATTATCAAAATCTGCTGAAAGAGCAATACTGGCTGCGAAAAATAAGGATGTTGGTCAATTGAATGCGAATATTTTAAATGGTGTGCCCGGTGAGATTGTAACATTTAAATCAATTGATACAGTTATAAATCAAGATGTCGCTGTAAATTATCCAACAGAATTTTTAAATTCCTTGGATTTACCTGGACTGCCGGCTCATCGCTTACAATTGAAAGTTGGTGCACCAATTATTTTACTTAGAAATTTAAATCAGCCTCGATTGTGTAACGGAACAAGATTAGCAGTCAAAAAGGTCATGAATAATCTTATTGAAGCAACAATTTTAAAAGGAAAATTCAAAGGTGAAGACGTATTGATTCCGCGTATTCCTCTGATTCCACCAGATTTAGCTTTTGACTTCAAAAGATTGCAATTTCCAATACGTCTTGCATTTGCAATGACAATAAACAAAGCACAAGGACAATCGCTGGGATTATGCGGAATTGACTTAGAATATCCATGCTTCTCCCACGGACAATTAAACGAGTATGTATCATGTTCACGTGTAGGAAAGCCATCAGTTCTGTTTATTTATACCACAACTCAGGGCAAAACAAAAAATGTAGTTTACGAAAAGGCTTTGCGTTAGTTTAAGTTTAAAATTAACATTAATTTTATATTGTAAAAAAAGAATAAATACACATAGAGTGAATTTAAATCGAGTGTTCAATATTCATTTCTAATTTTGATATGCCTAGCGAAGCAGGCAGAGGGTCCGCTAGTATCATATAATATATAATTGGCGCTTACAACCTTTCTGGATGTTTGGCCGTGCTACTCCTCTTATTTGTGGCATGCGTCTTGATGTTGTTCCTCAAATGGAGGGACCTACAGTTTCAAGCCGACTCCGAACGGGAGATATTTTTATGAGGAGCTTTTTCATGGCAGAAATGCACTCGGAGGCTTGCCATTGCCTGCTGAGGGGCAACCGCTATTAGAAAAAACCTGTTCTACTTTTTGGTATTTCACCGAGATTTGAACCTATGTTCTCTCTGTAAATTCCGAATTCGGCTACGGCGGCCGGTCGGTAAGCCTTTCCTACAGCAAAATAATGACATTTCAGACATTGACATACAAAGTTTGCTGCTCTACTTGGATCTTACGAAATTAAGAATTCTAAATTTAAATTTTTGCTCATGAATTCGTTAACCTCACGAAGATAATTGCTACAATTTCTAGATAATCTATTCACTTCAATTCATATTTTTTAATTTAATTCCAGTTCATACTTTAACTGCGTATTGACTCAACTAATTTACTTTTTGAATTTATCTGCCTTGCTTTACTTTATTTTGCCTTTAACTTCACTTCTACCTCTTCCGTATATCAACTGGCCATTCATCATCTGTCCAAAGAATGTGCAAATTCATTCTCACTTGAATAGTTTGAGAGTAACAACAAGCACAAAAACAAAAACAAAAGCAGAAAGCGAAATACAAAAAAGCATTTAAAAGTTTTGAAAGAAAAACAACTTTGACAACTCATTCGCAACTGATTAAAGTGACGCGTTGTCTTGGTAGTATAGTTTTACAGTTGATAGAATTGGGTTAGCAAGCCAATGGTACTATCCATGTACAACAGCTTCCGATTAGGATATGGCAGCAGCAGCAGCAGTCCCTAACACTTTCCATCAACACTACCAGCTCAAGAGCCAGCCACCTCAACTGATTTTGCTACCTCACACAGCGTCCATCTACGCTGTGCTTGATTCAGCTTCACACGCCGCCATGACAATTGTTTCGTTAAAGCCGCTGTTGCTTATAGCTGGTGAAGTTTTCAGTGCGCTATGTAGATGAGTTGTAGATGGATTGTTGCGCGTTAGTGCGCCGAGCGTAAATTACACGAAACTTTCCCACTTTCCGATCAAAGTAAATGCAAAACTTTTTCCGCGCTTTCAACTTCACAAATGATGAATTTATTTACGCCAACAACAACAAACAATCAGCCGCTCCAAATGCTATGCATAATATCAAAACTACAGCTATTTATTCGCATTCAGCTAATCCCGGCTAACGCCATGAAATGATACACAAGTAGGTCGGCTCGGGAAAAATGTCCTCCGTAACAAATACCGGCAGTGAAATATATGAGTCTATAAAATAAATAGATAAGAAAAAGCTGAATGAACTCAGCCATTAACAAGCAACGAACGACACCATCCAACAACGCAAGCCATAAAGCATTGATGATAGTGACGGTAGCACCGCTTTGATGGTTGGGGGCGATTCAATGACTGAATGACTTGGCGACAGACTTTTAAGTTGCAAAAGAAAAAAAAGTCAGGAAAAGAAAGAAGTATTTCGTATATAAGCAAAGTTGAGGTGGATGGAGAGCGAACCGATGACTATGCGAAAGAAATGGGATTTTAATACCTACACTCGTAGCTAGCGAAGAGATTGGATTGGAAATGGTTAAGTTAAAAAAGTGCTGTGCAAGGCAATGACGATAAAATGTAATCAAAGTATAGACTTAGGCGCATCAGCCTACGACGTACGCTGAAAACTGACAACAAGGGGCTGAGCGAGTGCTGTTGGCCCAACAAGCCACACTGAGAGGCAAGAAGGTCTGTATTGAGTAGCAATTTTTAAGTGAATTAATTGCTAAGCTACACTTTTCTGTGAGCAGCTTGTGCTTGCTGTTTCGTATGCTTGAACGTGTTTAACTACTATTGAAAGATGAGCTAACTGTTTACTATTTGAGTCACATATCGCAGTAGAAGGAAAAGAACCAAGCAGATGGAAAAAATACGAAGGAGCTTGAATTAGAGGATGGCGACCAACAGTGGCTAATTGCGTATGAAGCTACTGATAGAATTCACCGGGTGTATGATATTTGAACCCGCAATATCTACCGCAGATGTAAGCAGGGCAGCTAAGCAGCAGGTGCGGAAATGATTCCACCTCACCCTGCAGACAGCTTCTGTAGAAAGGACTTGAAGCAATTCCAAGTCTCACCGCATGTCCACCTAATGGGCAATGTTCGGTAAGGATATCTATCAAATTCGAGAATTGCGGCTGTTTTAGCCTTAGAAGTTCCGTCGAGCGCTGTTGACCTACCCGTTGCCCCAAGAATCTCACGACTTTGCACATTTGCGCGCGAATCCAGCACTCGCTGAGTGTACGCGAGACCCATCTTTGCAGAAGTACACCACAAGTTCTCAAGAAAACCCCCAATGCTCTCGTTTGGCGATGAAATTGTCTCTAGGATCCACTGTATAGCGAGCTCATCAGCCTAGCAGTTTCCCTTCTATGCCGCTGTGAGCCCAAATGAGCTTAATATCGAAGTATTCGGATGCAATCGAGAGGGAGATCAGGCATTCCTCGATTAATTTCGAACGCACAAACAGCGCTTAATTGCCGCTTGGCTGTCGGAGTAGATATTTACGTCCTTTACAGTACTTACGGAGGTAAGCAACCAATCAACTGCCTTCTTAATTGCGGCTACCTCCACTTGAAAAACACTTTATAGGTCCGGAAGTCTAAATTTGTGCTTGATGGGAGGCTCCTCACACATTACTCCCCCACCAACTCTTCCGTTCAACTTCAAGCTTGATTGATTATAAAAGTACTCATGAAAAGTTCAGTACCTTTTGATTCTTATAGTTTGTCCTCTGAACACTGTCAATCACCTTAACGATTTTGCGTAAGTGAAACAAAGTGCGTAAGTCCTATCTCGCATCCACTCTAACTGATGCCAATCGTTCCAAAGTAGATACTACCACCAAGAGCTTTGAGGGCCTTTCGTATCATAAAACTCAGCTTTCCTTGTGAGCTTTCCTACATTTCTTACACGATTCTCAGATTTCTTCTTGCTTTTAAGCCACTCTTAAATTTTATCAAAATCATGCAATCGGTGTCTTACCAATTGTGCCGGTATGTGCCGAAACAATCCTTATTTGGGAGGCAACATCTGATGAGTACGGCGAGTGGTGAGGTAGAGGTGTAGAGCCTTCCTTCAGCATTTCTAATGGTCAACGAAGTTTGCCATATGTGAATGCCTGAATCTTATCGCGCTAGAAAATTAAGCGCTCGCCGTTTCTTCTGATTTCTTTGCGTTCCTTTGAAAACTAAAGCCAATTTCGTTCTACCGTTATCTTAGAAGTAGTATGAATAAGCGTCTGTCAAGTTGGGCGACGAAATGCCAGTTGTGGCAAAACTAAAACTCACTCGCTTAGGACAAATTAAGTTTAAATCCATTGGTGAGGTCGTACAAAAACCCTAAGAAGGTGCTGAAATTCATCTTACTTACTTACTTAGCTGGCAACTACAACCGGTCGGTCATGGCCACTACCAAAATGTTGTGCCAGTCATTTCTGTAATGCGCCTGTTAGAAACATCAAAGGCGGACGCCCTTATACTCGTATTCGAGTTCCAAAAGTACATTTCGAAAAGAGCAACTTCTTTGCTGGAACTTTATTGTCCATTCGTTCAACGTGACCTAGCCAGCGCAGTCGCTGAATTTTAATGCGCTTTCCTACGTCGATGTCAGCGTTAAGCTCGTGGTTCCATCTTATTCGGTATGCACCATTCACGCGAATCGGACCATAGATCGGGCAAAGAATTTTTCTCTCGAAAGCTCCTAACAACCGCCATGGGAATTCGTCAATATTAAGGACTCATTACCATACAGTAAGACCGGGAGTATGAGTGATTGGTAGAGCGTTTTTTCGTGCGTCGAGAGAGGGCTCTGCTTTTCACGTCCCTTCCCAGCCCAAAGTTGCAGCTGTTGGCAAGAGTTCTTCTTCGTTGGATCTCCGCTGGATCTCGTTGAAATTCATCAGAAGCCGCTAAGTGTAGGCTCGCGGTCCAGCACTATTGTGTCGCACTGCACTTAAGAATCAATGAAAACTAATAAAATTTATTCTTCTGCGTAGCACATAAAATTCAGTTGCTCATCATTTGGCTTACTTGGCTATTCCGACTCCAGTCTACCATTTGAATCCTGATTATGTAAATCCGGTCGAGTGACTGGCAGTTTAGTTGGCCGCTTCCCTGGTTTGTTTGTTTGTTGCTAGAAACGGCTGAAGTTTGCGCGCTGCCAGAAAGCGGATATATAAAACTTTCAAATGGGAAGTCAAAAAGTGGAAAAGTAACTGGAAATTCGAATGCCAGTAGAGGGGAGTTCAGCCAAAATAAAGTGTAATGTTAAGTTTTTCAAAGTAAATTTCGCAGATATGAACAAGCTTCCGCCAAATCTTGTGCGAGGATGTGCATTTTCCCCAGCCAGCCGGTTTATCTTATCCAACGGAACTGTCAAACCGAGCAACACTTGGCGACACCAAATAAAGCCCTCACTGAATGAATTGCAATGGACCAGCAGCATTTCGTAGGAATGGGAATTTGTGTCAAGGAGATGTCAGCTGCACTGACGCCAACGCATTACACTAACAGCAAACAAGCATACAAACAAACAAGCCAGAGTAGGCAAACAGATCCCACGAGGAGGCGAAGCTAAATGCAAAATGGGCACAACGCGCGGCGGATAAATACAGATAAATAGAAACGCGTAGTTAGTTGGAGAATCAAACAACTCGCAGGCGGTTAGACAAAACCAAATTCAAACAGCAACAACAGAAGCGCCATCCGAGGGATTACTGAATTTAGTGGTTCAATTATTGAAGCGCACTTTAGTGCATAACTGCGGTTAGTTACAGTTGCTAACTTGTCGGATGCGTCGTTGGCGCCCTTGCAGGTCAACTACTTAAAATGGGAGATGATAAAATGAAGTAAAAATGAAAAATAAAAAATACATCCCAATGATTGCACGTTCAAAAATCACGTCAAGGTCATGCTGAGGGTTAGACAAATTTTGCCTGCTGTCTCTATGCAGTCCCCTGACTAAGTTGAACGACTGCCAGTTGTTGACTTAATTATTCCACGCTGCAGAGTGGGGAGGCAAGCGGGCGTAAAAGTGCACTTGCAATGTAAATTGAACGGAATGAAAAACACGAATGAAAGCAGGCAGCGCCCGAAGTGAAAATTGTAATTATGTATTATTCAAAATTATTTTTCGTTAAATATTCATTTCATAGTTTTGTTAATTGCTATTTGGTACAAAAGTTAATATTTAATGATTTGTAAATTTTAGATTTTGTGCGCGCATATGAAATAATGTTGTGCATGTGGCAGATAAGTCAAAATAATTTATAATAATTACTTGGATTTTTATTGGATTCGCAACATCGGAAGTTAGAATTTTCACAGAATAGTAGAGGAATAACAAAATTCACATTTTTGTGATTTTAATTGAAATTTAAATAATGAACCCGAGCAACGTGAAATATACGCAAAGTCATCACAAAATTTAATTTGATTAGGCTAGTTTTGGTTTCGTTTTTCGTACTAAATAATTTCATTTTATTTAATTTTACTTAATTTACACTGCGTTAAATAACAGAAGCACCGAGATTTATTGAGAAGTTTTGACCATTTATTCTTTTCTTATTTAATTCCAATAATTTATTTTTTGAAAACGTAGTTCCTTCTTCTAGATCCAGTAGATACCTATGAAATGAGACTTTTTCTTATTAACAAAAAATGGTTACAAATTTATTCTTCAAAATAATAGCCACCGCTAGCGACATATTTTTCCCATCTCTCAGGCAATTTGCGGATGCCGCGCCAAAAAAATTGGCCGTCTTTGGCCGCAAACCAATCATCGAGCCATTTTTTGGCTTCTTCGTGAGAAGTGAAGCGCTGGTCGGAAAGTGCATGGCCCATCGATGCAAACAAATGATAATCGGAAGGCGCCAGGTGAGTAAGCCGCATGCACCAGCGGTTCCCAATCGAACGTCTCCACCAATTCCCGGGTTGATCTTGTTCGATGTGGCGGTGCATTGTAATCAAGAAAAATTACTTTGTGACGCCGATCGGCATACCATGGTATTCTGGGCGTTTTCGGTGTATAGCGCTGTTCAAATCGGCCAATTGTCGTTGGTAGCGTGCAACATCAACTGTTTCACTTGATTTTAATAGCTCGTACCAAATCATACCTCGCTGATCCCAGAAAACACACAGCACTGCCTTGCGGCCGAAGCGATTCGATGCAAAAACGACTTCCTTTTGAACCGGGAGAGCAGAATTTCACAAGAGGTTTTTCGGTTCTCTTGCTGCCTTTCAGTCAGTGCATGCGGCACTCATCTTCCGGCCTCTAAAATAATGCCCATGTCTTTCAAACGTTTGGAAATGGTTTTTGGGTCACTCCCACCTGCTCTGCCATCATTTCTTGCCTTTGATCAACATCTTCATCCAACAATGCTGGCAATTCGGCGTCCTCAAACTTTTTCGGTGGCCGGCCACGGCCCTCGTTTTCCACGCTAAAATCACCACTTCGGAATTTTTCAAACCACCTGAAGCACTGTGCTCTACTTAGAGCATGTCCACCATAAGATTCTATAAGCATTTGGTGAGCTTGAGAAGCGATTTTCTTCAATTGATAATAGAAAATCAACGATGTCCGCAAATCGTAGTTTGAAGGCACGAAATTCGACATTTTTAGGAGCGACAAAAATGCATTGTTGTATGAAACGTAACAAGGAATGAACTGAAAATTGTTGACAGATGACAGGCAAAAAAAAACAAGACATTTGGGAAGGTTTAAAAATACTCCTAGCAGCATCAATGGACTAATGGCTGAAAGTCTCATTTCATAGGTATACAAGTTTAGAACTTTGTATCAAAATTTACTATTTTAATCAAAACCTTTAAAATAGCTTGCAGTTTTAAGTGACTCAAAAATACCATTGATTTTTCACAATGTTTTTCGCCCAGGTATCACGCCTTTCCTTTCATGCAAAGTACTCGCCTTTTTTCTTAGTATGGAGCAAATGCACAAGACTACCACCGAAAAATTGTCAAAAATTCATAGAATTGCGGAGCCGTGTATTGGATATAATAAAATATAAAAACCGCCTGTGCTCACTTAGACCGTACAGCCACAACTGCGCACTGGTTAATGGTTAATGGTTGTAAAGGATTAAGGTATGGCCCTTTAGCACTGCGACCATATTGATCTATTGTGCACCCTATGCTGTCTATTGACTGTTAAGTATGCTTATGAATTGTACCAGCTCCTTCTGAGGGAGTGATTGAAGGTCTTCATCTGTAAGCATGCACTTGTTTAAAAACCTTTTCCTTTTATGCGTCAACCCCGGACATTCGATAATGAGATGTTCTATAGACTCCTCATCTTCGCAGCAAAATCTGCAGGTGCTGGTGTTAGTTATGCCTAATTTATGTAAGTGTTTGTTGCAGGTGAAGTGACCCGTGAGGGCGCCTGTGAGAGTGCGAATGCTCTTTTTGTTTAACGTGAGGGCCATGTTAGCTCTTTTAGCGTTGAAACTTAGGAACTTTTTGGAGTGTCTAAGACCCTCTACGTTGTTCCAATGCTGATTTAATAGAGTTTTGGCCCAGTATTTTACTTTTTGTTTCAGGTTGTTTTTGTTGAATCCGAACATAGGACTAGGTCCGATGAAGTTTTCATCTGCCCCTTTTTTGGCTTGAAAGTCTGCCTTTTCGTTGCCGTCATATCCCTCATGTCCCGGTACCCAAATTAATGAAACATTGTTTTTGGATGCCAGGTTATTGAGTGCCTTGTGGCATTCTAAGAGGGTTTTTGAGTTGTAGGTATAGCTATCTAAAGCTTTTAGAACTGATTGGCTGTCCGAGAGTATTTTGATCTTTACTTTCTTGTGGTTTCTACGTTGCATGATGTTTACTGCTTCCATTATTGCGTATAGTTCCGCTTGGAAGATAGTGGTGTCCCTGTTGAGAGTGTATGATTTGTGGATTCTGAGCCCCACTACTCCTGCTCCTACACCATAAGGTGTTTTGTACCATTTTTGTGAATCATCATTCATCCATTTCGGGTTTGTTTTCCACTCGATCCTCTCAGGAAAGGTAACTGTGTATCCTTTTGTGAAACAGAGGGTTGGGTCAATGTGGTCTGAAACTTGAGCCATGCTTATGGTGTTTTTGATTTTATTTAGGATATTTAGGTGACCGGTGAGGTTGCCCAATTTGAAATTTTCTTTCATGTGTTGAAGCCTTTGTACTTTTCCCAGTTTGGTTATCGCTGTTTGTTGGCTAGATTTGCTCCACCATACTAGTGCCCCATACAGTATGATTGGTCTAACCATTTGGGTGTATATCCAGAAGACCATACTAGGGCTTAGGCCCCAGGATCTCCCTAGTAATTGTTTGGTTGTCCACAAGGATTTCGTGGCTTTTTTTGTTATAATATATTATTTATATGTGATTCCCAAGTGAGTTTTTTATCTAAGGTTAAACCTAGATATTTGACCTCTTCCTTTAGTTCTATCACTGTTTCATTTATTTTCAATGCAGGAAACTCTAGCTTTCTTTTTCTTGTGAAGGGGATTATTGTGGTTTTGTTAGGGTTGATCGACAGCCCTTCCTTTTTACACCATTCCCATGTTCGTTCAAGGCATTTTGCATTAAGTCTGTTAGTGTCCTTTCATGGTTGCCTTTTATTATAACAGATATGTCATCTGCATAACCAATGGTTATAAATCCTTATTGTTTAGGTGCTGCACCAAGTCATCAACTAGTAGGGACTATAGCAGTGGAGAAAGAACTCCTCCTTGCGGACATCCCTTTACTGTTGTGACATTAAGTTCAGCTTGGCCTAACGAGGCTTTAATAATCCTCTGATTAAGCATTTGGCTTATCCAATGTGTTAATATTTGGTTTGCACCTCGAGTGCTGTTTCCATGGATTTGTAATTTGCGTTGTCGAAGGCTTCCTCTATGTCCATAAAGGAACATAGGGCTATTTCTTTTTGATTTAGAGCCTTTTCTATATTGACAACGAGTGTGTGCAGTGCATAAGGTACATGAATTCCAATTATTGTATTTTAAAGTTTAAACATTCCAAAAGTCATTTACAAAATGGCAGACAAAAAAGTGAGGGCTAAGGCCGCGGCAGACGACGTTAAAGAGTGCGCTACACATCAACATTTATAGTCACATTCGCAATCGGAATCTGATTCGGACGTGATATCTCCTTCGCTATCGCTATATTCATCTTCATTTGATTCGCTTTCTGCATTAAAGTCTTCATCCCCTGTAACAAAGCACAAAGCAAAATGATTTTTAGACATTTAATAGAATGGAATAGTTATATGTTCTGTGGATAAATATATTACCTTCGTTTCTTCCAGGATCAATAATATCTTGTATTGTACTAGGCAGCTGTGGTCCGTCGAACCATTTAAATGTATACTTTCCCTCTACTAATATCCATCCGCAAGTTTCTGGTCGTAAATATGATGGAATTTTCTTATGAGCATTTTTCCATATTGTAGCAATATATTTGGTCCTCAATAAATGCCGCGTTAATTCAGCCTGGCTAGGAGGCAAAGTGGATGAGTCAAAATTCTGCAATTTTTTTTTCTGGAAAGGTTCCTCCAAATTGTTGACCTTATAGGTTTTTAAAAATAAGGTGAATCGTGCATCATTTACGGAGCTCAACAACGGAAAGTTGTACAAATTACAGATAAACTTTTCAAGAATCGGGAAAACAGCGGTTTCATCACAGTCTTCATGTCCAATTTGACCGAATGCTTTTTGTAAGTCTTCATTTTTCTTTAAAATCTGTAAAGGACGTTGCTTTCCCTTGCAAAATAATGCGGGATTAAAATCGCAGCCAGTTAAAGCATGAAATCCTGGCAGAGATTGACACATTATCTCGCCTAACTTTTCATGCAACGTCGATACGTCAATTATTCGTTGCTTATTCCAAACCCCTGTTTGAATGTAAACTTTGCTATTGTGTTGTACGTGAATCATATTAGCCAACATAAAAAATTAAAATATCCGTATCTGAGCATTTTATTAGAATGTTCGCTGTTGACTCGATATTGCACGCATGATATACTATTTTTGAATCCGCCTCTTCATGCAAATCGAGAGTAAACTTATCATTTTGTGAAAATAATATGCTTTCATTCACAGCTTCATATTGATAACAGTTATCAAAATTGGGTAGCACTTTTTTATTTTGAAAGAATGGAATTAATTCTTGATTTTGCCAGTTGACGATTAAAAATTTCACGAGTGCCTCTTTGAAAAAGCTATTTCGGAGTTCTTTATTAAAGTCTGATGGTCTTGATTGTTCAGGTCCAGAAATCACGTACATACGATCACCAGAGGAACCGCTTCGCTGAGATCTTTCGTAATCTTTGATAGATGGTGACCAATATCTATCAAAAATTACATGAATTTCACGGGCTGCATTGTTAGTCACCATTTGAAGTATTTGTTTGAAGATACTTCCGAATGTTTTTGGTAAATCCTTGATACAATGTATGAGAAAGAATCCGTCTATTAAACAAATGACAGTGTAGCTTGGGGCTGTACTTTGAACATCTTTTTCCAACGACTTCAACAAAACAGATTTATCTGTTTTATAAATCGATCCATGCAAGTGACACATACACATTGGAACGGGTGTTAGAGGATAAGTCAATATTTTTTCAACATTAGCATTGTCATTCATTGAAATAGCTAACATTCGGCCGAACAAGTCACGCTGTAGTCGTACTTCTTGAACTTTATTATTTATCGAGACAAATCTTTTCTGGGTTGAAGTAGCGAAATTCAGTATTTTAGTTTGATTAATAGTTAATTCGAAACGATCATCAGACGCAGCACATTCAGAAATAAACTTTTCTCTTAAACCACGGCCAGTTCTTTCCACATTTAATAAAAAGTCGCTCACTTCTTTCGATGCTGCTCGTCCAGTTGCAATATGCCAATCTGACTGTTTTCGCTCCGGAGCCGCTATGTATTTTTTAAAATACATTAATTTACATATATTATGGTATATATAATAATAATATATATAATATTTCATAGTCATTTAGGGCAGTTGCATTTGTGACAATTTTTCAATTAAAATTTCACTTTCAGATCGTATCAAAAGAAGCGCTTTTTGCCCTTGCTTCTTCCTTGCTTGATTGCAAAACAAACAGATACCTGCATTCTTTAATTTTGAATTTCCAGGTTGTCGTTCCACATCTAATTGTTCATGTGAAAGTTGACTGTCACTGAATACATCAGACGACCGAACGTTATCGTAATTTTTTTCTGAAATATTTATTTATATTTAATTGATCAATTAATTCTTTAAAAATATTTTTAAATACCGATGCACATTTTGAAAATTATTTTCTATTAAAAGTAAGTATGCACATATATTGTACTATATAAACAAAAAAATTATTACCAGCTGAATTGTCACATTGTAAAATAATAGATGTGGAACCTTACGGAAAATCATCCCCTATGGATTGATTACTCACTGTAAAAATTAATAAATCGTTCGATAATTTATTTCGCGGTTAAATATTACGTACACAACATAATTTATGTAAAATATATTATTACCTGCCGAATGTTCGGCCTGCGGAGACGCAGATGCCTCAATGCACGTGTGGCCTTGTGGTGATTTTGCTACTTCCAATTGATTGTTCTCTGTACAAATTGATAATAGTTCAATTATTTATACCGTAATTAAATTTCTTATAATAACAACTTTCAACGAATATTGCAAACTTACCGTTATATTTATCCAAATATTTATTTTGGATGGATGTAAATGCTTTATAGCAAAGTCGATGATAACCACTGACACCGTCCACTATTTCTGGTAACACAATATCACTGTATTTCAAATCAAAAGCGATACGAACTTTAGAAATATGTTGGCACTTTTTTAATTTGTCTTCTTCGAAAATTATAATTTTTTTACTGATCATGCTACAGTTAAAACCGCACTTCTTCCCACTCGTAGCCATGATGCAAACAAAATCAAAAATATTGAAATATAACGTCTACTCTCTTCTACGTTTTGGAATATACTAAACTCTCAGTGGCCTTGTGCGGCATCACTTTGTACTGCGTCACTTGCTCTATTATACACGAAAACATCTGCTTCCCCCCATCACCATTTACATTATATTCCGCTCCCAAATATACCTATATACAAATCTGGGACCTTATACCTGCGACAAGTTATTTGGCTACTTTCGCTTTCAAAATTTTGTGAGCATTTACCTTTACTTACTTTTCACAAGTGGAGAAACCAAATACTGACTAATATTAATTAATCGTTTAAAATAAATTGATATACTTAAAAACAACCATAATATTAACGTTGGAAAAAAACAAATTGTTTATAAAATTCCCTAAAAATAAAAGTTATAAAATAATGAATTTCATTGATATATTTCATAAATATCGAAAATAATTCTTCTGCACTTAAATATCAAGAATGTGACTAAAAATGTTGATGTGTAGCGCACTTTTTAACGTCGTCTGCCGCGGCCTTAGCCCTCACTTTTTTGCCTGCCATTTTGTAAATGACTTTCGGAATGTTTAAACTTTAAAATACAATAATTGGAATTCATGTACCTTATGATTTTTTTTTAAATTAATTTTTGCAATCTTCAGCGCAGTCTGCCGGCGAGTTAGCTCCTCGCAAAATGTCTGCCAATTTTTTTACACTTTCTCAAATATATAACCAAACTTTTCCCGTACATAGAATCCCTGTACCTTATGAATTTTCTCCCACCCAAAATTCACCCCTTTCACTGCGTATCCCCCCTTTGCGCCCCAGTTTTGCAATGGCAGACATTCATTTTTATATTCGTCTACACAAATACTATTATTTTCAATATAAATTAGCCATGTACCTGATGCGGGCGCTTTCATGTAGCCAGCTCTTAGACTATACTGTTATATTACTAAGTAATAAAAATTCAAGGAGTGACTCACCTCTGTTGTTTGTATTCGTGCTTCCCCATGCCACATTGTGGGAGTTGGCGTCGCATCCAATTACAAGGGTTTGATTGTGGGTTTGGCAATACTCCACTAGGCCTCTGATTTTCTCTGGTGGTACTATGTCGGCGTCTCCGGGGAAATAAGCTGAGGCGATTACGACCTCTCTCTTGCTTCCACCAAACTCCGCTTCGACCAGTATTGTTGATGTGAGCACTGTGCGACATGAGAAGCTCATTTATTTTCTCGTGGAACCATTTTGTGGCTGTTATGCAGTGCCGAATTGATCCCATTCCTACGCCAGAGAGTTTCGTAAGAGAATTAAAAAAATATTTGCCTAGAAAACCTGCGGAGGTTTTAGTTAAGGCAGGACAAGTGCAAAGGACGTGCTCAACTGTTTCTTCCTCTTACTCATCTCTGCATTTTCTACTATATTCATGGAAGAAGACTGCCCTTCTCGCTTCTTCACTGCGAGGAACCTACGACTGTCCCCACGAAGTCCACGGCGACCCTCTTCACCACCTGGACAAAGGAGGTGAAACAGCAATTAAGGTAAAAGTCGATAATACACCAATTCTGACTGTTAACAACTATGAAATCTTGGGAGCTACCTTCGAAAGTTTGGACTCCTTCTCAGCGCACACAACAGCAATTGCCACTTAAGTCCAAAATCGCAACAAGGTCCTCAAATCACTTGCTGGCACCACTTGGGGCAAAGACAAATAAATGTTGCTATCGACATTTAAGGCAATAAGCCGGCCGGGTTTAAATTATGCTGCGCCTGTCTGGTCACCTGGAACCAATGTCTCTTGATGGGGACCACTTCAACATCTATACGACGAGGCCCATATGTTACCTGTAAAGGAGCGTAATAAACAGCTCAGTAAACAGTTCCTGTTTGGGTGTTATCGTAGATCCCACCCATGTAGACACCTGCTTGAGTCTGAGCCGCCTCGCAGACACGTCAGGTGGCACTTCCTCAATTGCGCGGATGAGATCCAGGACAAAACAAACCGACATTTACTGGATCGGACAGTGTACAGACAGACAATTAACGACATTCATCGGAAGACTCTTATTACCTTCTTAAGCTCCCGACCCCCGAATGCTGTCCTCGGAGTCCAACCTCCTCTAACAGCAGATGTGGAGTTCTAACTTCCGCGGGAGTCTTGCGTAACCTTGACACAATTACGTTCTGGATACTTAAGCAGGTTAAACTCCTACTGAACTTATGTCCGGCATGTGAAGGCACCCCTCACGACACTAACCACTTTTTCACATGCTCCAAACCCCACTCATCTAACACCCCTCTCCGTCTGGACCCAACCTGTCGAAACAGCATGTTTCCTGCACACCCCAAATAGGAAGAGGCGCTCAGTTAAACTCTTTGCAAAAAATATGTACATGAAATAACTAATTACAGGGTTATTGGAAAGTCGTGCTAGATACTTAAGGACTCTATTATATACGTAATTTCTGATTAATTTGGTTATATGACTTATAATTGAATCTTTTATTCCTGTATGTAACATAAAGCAGCAATAAATTGCTTCCACCGGTCCCGATTTTGTGCTAGTATTTTAAGTTCACTTTATCTTTTGTTCGTCTTTTCATCTTCGCCTTAATAATCCTACTCCATGTGTTAGACGGTCTTTCTCTGCAGCGGCTACCCTGTGAATTCCATTCAACTGCAGTTCCCATGACGTCATAATCAAGTAGGCGTACTGTGTGACCAAGCCAGTTCCATTTCCGTTCGGTGATTTCTTTCACAATGAGTGTCTGCCTTGAGGCTTGCCAAATCAAAGTGTTTTGAATGGCATTCGGCTAGAATATGCGCATGATTTTACGTAGACAGCGGCTAACAAAAGTGGGAAGTGCTTGGTCATGTTTTTCTGACAGAGTCCACGTTTCACAGGCGTCACCGAGAACCGACCTTACGCTACACTCGAATATCTGTACTATAGTTTGTACTTCTAGATACCTCTTGCGTAGGCCATACGGAGCTGAGCTTGCTGAAAGCTGTCTGTGCTTTTTCTATTTGTTCTTTAATATCTGCACTGGATTCTCCATTCGCCACGCTAACCCTGACAAGGTAAGTAAAGGAGATTACCTACTCGATCGGAGTTCCGTTCATGGCGAAGTTGCAGTGTTATGCGCCATGACTTCCATAGCCTTAATTTTTGCAATGTTTATTATATTTTCAAACCCGCTTCGCTGAGTTGTATAAGGTTTACAACGACATTTACTTTGAACATAAGAAAATTATGAAGGAAGTTATTTCCAAATACAAAAAAAATCAAATCAAAAATACATAGACATAAACGATAAAAACGCTTCGGCTTTGAAAGTATTCGATCCGGTACCAGCTGGTGGTAGCAGTGGTAGAGTTAGCAAGAAGAGGAAGCGCTGACAGTTGAAAAAGGCTGCTTGAAAAAGTTCGAGTTTACGAGTTTTCACTAAAAGTTTCCTATCTTACATGATTAAAGATAAAAAAAAATTTAAATAAATTATTCTGCAAATTATTTGCTCAAGGCATACTATTTAGCTTGTTAGCCATTCAAAAAGGTATCCAGCTAACTCTGTATATCCCAGTGTTTCCATGCATTGCATAGGAGATGAAAGTTCATATCCGTAACCAATGCGTTCGAAGAGAATGCTACGCAGATAGCAGAAAAATAAACACAAGTAAAGGGAAGGGAAGCAAAAAGAGAAGCCAGTGAAAGGCGAAGAGCGGGCGACTGAGATAAATCAGAGCAAGGAAAAAGTCAAGCGACTTAAATATATTTATTTATTTTCTCTGTGTGGCCGTCACCAACGCACCGCGCAAATGCATACGCACACTCACACAAACCTATGCACCATCGATTTTTTAAATTCACCAAGTCAAAAGTTACACCATGAAAAGGTGAAGCCAGAGAAAATCACATAATAGCACATAAAGCAACAAAAAGCACTTTAAGAAGCTTAAGTGTGGGAAAGAGGATTTTCAGCGTTATAAAAGCAAAGTGAGTATTATTTAACATATGCTACGTGCAACAAACAAAATATTTATATAACTTTTTATTTGCCATTTGCAACATCCTGTTCGCCATACGGGTCACTGTGGACAATGCAAAAAATAAAAAAATAATAAAAAATGGTTGGCAAACAGCACTTCCGATGTGTCACAGCGCTGTGAAATGTTGTTTCCGTTGCAAACACCACTAAAAGGTCGCCCAATAGGAGTGAAAGCAATGCTGCCTCGTGACGGATAAAATTATTGTTTATAAGCGTGCGGAAGCATTTTGGAGGAAGTATTTTTATTTTTAGCAAAAATGGCGCGCGCGATGGATTTGTGAGAGCGATATATATATGTACAAGTACAAGGTGGCGCAAAATTAAACATCAAATTTATATTTTGACTAAATAAAAAAGAATATAAAAAATATTTAAAAAGAATTAAACGCTAGTAAAAAATGTCTAGTAAATTTTAATTTAATTTAAATTTTTTTTTTTTAATAAATAAAAAAATAATATAAAAACAAAATAAAAACAATAGTAAAATTTGGTAAACAAAAATTTTGTAAATTTTAATTTTATTGTAAAAAAATGTGTACTGGAGTTTAGTAAAACAATATTTTTTAGTAAACGGTTATTTAAAATTTTTTATTAAGTTTTTTAAAAAAAATTTTTTAATAGAATTAAATTTTAATTTAATTGTTAAAAAAATGTGTAGTGGAATTTAGTAAAACAATATTTTTTAGCAAACGGTTGTTTAAAATTTTATTTTTATTAAGTTTTTTAAAAAAAATTTTTTAATTTAATTAAAATTTACTAAATTTTGTTATCTTTTTTTAAATTTTTTATATTTAATTTTTTTATTTTTTGTAATTTAAATTTAGTAAAAAAATTATTTAGTAAAAACATTTTTTAGTAAAATTAGGTAAAACAATATTTTTTAGTAAATTTTTATTTAAAATGTTTTATTAAATTTTTTTATTATTTTTAGTTTAAATTTAGTACAAAAATGGTTAAGTAAAAAAATTATTACTTACTATCATTATAGAAAATATTTTAGCAAATTTTAATTTAATTGTAAAAAAGTATTATTATTTTCAGTAAAATTAAGTAAACCAAACTTTTTTTTTAGTAAATTTGTATTTAAAATTTTATATTACAATAAATTTTAGTAAACATTTTTTTTAATTATATTAAAATTTACTGAATTTTTTTTTACTAAACTTGATTAATTAAAAAAAAATTTTTTAAATTTTTATTATATATAATTTTTTTATTGTTTGTAATTTAAATTTAGTGAAAAAATTTTTTAGTTTTTTCAGTAAATTTTTTATGAAAATTTTCTAAAAGTTTGATTTTTAATTAAATTAAACTTAACTAAAATTTTTTTGTACTAAATTTTATAATTTTTTAAAACTTTTTTTAAATTTCATTTTTTTATTGTTTTTAATTTAAATTTAGTAAAAAAATAGTTAATTAAAAAAAATTATTACTTACTATTATTATAAAAATAATTTTAGTAAATTTTAATTTATTTGAAAAAAAAAATTTTCGGTAAAATTTAGTAAAACAATATTGTTTAGTAATTTTGATTTAAAATATTTTATTAAATTTTTATTTAAAAATTGTTTATTAAAGATTGGTTGGTTGGTTGGTTTAAGGGTGACCCCGCATCGGAGTGCCAGAAAGGCCGCAAGTTGGGTCCGTTGTGTTGCCCTAGAGCTCATTATTTTATATGATTTCCCCACTTAACCGAGATTTTTATTTTTGATTTTGGTCAAAAATATTAATGCGTTTCGAGAATTTAATGAGAGCTTCGATTTTCAGTTTCGAGAGTACTGAAAGATTGTCAATTGTTGGAGAGCCTAGAAGAGCGAGTCGACTTTTGGCTAGACCGGGACAACTGCACAGCAAATGCCTGCTCGATACTTCCTCATCTTCGTTCTCGCAGTATCTGCACAGATCGTTTTGAGGAACCTCGAGCCGACGTGCGTGAGTGCCCAAAAGGCAGTGGCCGGTTATTAGAGATATTATATGCCTTAGTTCATGTTTCGAAAGACTTATAAGGGTTTTTGTATGTTTCAGATTGTAGGATGGTCAGATTTGTCTGGTCGTAACGCACATTGTTCCACTCGCCACCTCCGATCAGTAATGCCATGAAATTCTCGATCAATGATCATTTTACATGTTGAGAGCGGAATGTGGATTGTGGGTAAGTTACTAATATTTGATTGCGCAGCTCCAGCTCTTGCGAGCTCATCAGCTTTGCAGTTACCTTCGAATCCACTGTGACCCGGTATCCAGATAACTTGGACAGAATTCTGAACCCTTATTTCGTTAAGAGATAAGAGACAGGATCGAACCACATCTGAGTGGGTATAAGAGGAGATGAGTGCTCGAGCGGCTGCTTGACTGTCGGTGAAAAAGTGGATATCCTCTAGTGATATTCTATTTTCTAAGAGAGTTTTCGCAGCATACCAGATAGCGCATACTTCCGCTTGGAGTACAGTACAGTAGTCGGGTTATCTAAATGATAGATTGATGTGAGGGGAATTGGAAAAGATTCCAAATCCCACTTTACCGTCTTCTTTTGAACCATCTGTATATATAATCAGAGGGCCATCGATTTCGGTTAGATTTGTCTTCCATTCTTCCCTGGTTGGGAGTGAACAGGAGAATAGCAAGTGTGGTGATGGAAGACTTACATGATAGTCTATGTCGGAAGAGATAACAGTGTTCCTGTTCAGTATGGACGAATGTCCAAGATACTTTTTCCATTTCGATATAGCATTCATGCGTGTCGCTGCTTTCGCTGCAATCGCTTTGCCAGCCAGATCGATAGGGAACAAGTGAGCCTTAGTAAGTGTTGTACTTAAGCATCCTGTTATCAGGAGGCAAGCTGCTCTTTGGACTCGATCAATTGTGGCTACTCTACACCGGTTTTCGAGTGCTGTCCACCAAACAACCACACCGTAGAAGAGTATCGGTTTGATGATCGAGGTATATATCCAAAAAATGATCCGATGTGAAAAACCCCAGGTTTTGACTATAGTTTTCTTACAAGTATAAAGAGCTATGAAAACTTTTTTACATCTGTTTTCGATGTTCAATTTCCAACTCAACTTCCTATCTAGAATAACTCCTAGATATTTAGCTGAATCAGATAGGAGTAATGATTCCCCTTTTAAAGTTATTGTTTGCAGTGGAGGAGATTGTTGTTTCCTATTGAAGAGAACAAGATCTGTCTTTGCTGGATTCGCATTTAGTCCGCATTCGGTGCACCATTTTGACAGAATATTGATTGAGCGGTGCATGAGCTCAGTGAGGGTATTCAGGTGTTTGCCTGACACGCAGAGAGCAATATCATCTGCATAGGCTACAACCTTGCAGCCTGCTTTTTCGAGATTTCGAAGCAAACTGTTTACAGCGAGATTCCAGAGAAGGGGTGAAAGTACTCCGCCTTGAGGAGTGCCTTTGACGGCATACATTTGGAGCATTTGTTCGATCATCTTTCGGATGGAGTAATTAATACCCAATTTGGCAATTTCCGGCAAAATAGCTTTGGGTTCAATACTATTAAAAGCACCTTCTATGTCCAAAAATGCGACAAGAGAGTACTCCTTATTGTGAAGGGAAGTTTCCACTGTTTGCACCAGTGAATGAAGTGCCGTTTCAGTCGATTTCCCTTTAGTGTAGGCGTGAGAGATCAACTTAGTATCAAGTTGGGTTTTGATTTGCTCATCTAAGACTTTTTCAAAAGCCTTTAAGCAAAAAGAGGTTAGGCTAATGCGCCTGAAATCGTTTGGTTTGCAGTGTGAAGGTTTTCCCGTTTTCGGAATGAATACTACCTTCGATTTCTTCCAAATTGTCGGAAGGTAAGAGAGATTTAAACACTTGTTAAAGATCCTTGTTAACCAAGGCAGCAGAATTTCTAGTACTTCTTGAAGTTCTGCTGGAATGATGTTGTCAGGACCTGGTGATTTAAATTTTTTAAAACTTAGTATTGCTGTAGAGATGCTATTAGAGCTGATTAGATCTGATCTATTCCCATAATTACTCTGAAGAGTGCTGGGAAGTGCAGGTAAGTTGGCAGCGCAGCCAGGAAAGTGGGATTCTAGAAGTATTCTAAGATTGTGGTCAGTTGAAGTAGTCCAAGTTCCATCTTGAGTCATGATAAAGCTGGGAGAGACTGGGTTTGATGCAAGAATCTTGCGTAGTCTGCTTACTTCTGAAGTGTTCTCTAATTCTTGGGTGAATGATCGCCGGGATGTGCGTTTTGCATTTCTGACAGCTTTCTTAAAGTCTTTGAGACATTGTCGAGATTCTTCCCATTCGTCTGTTATTTTAGATTGGTTAAAGAGTTTCCGAGTTCGATTGCGAAGTTCTGAGATTTCTGGAGTCCACCAAAAAGGTTTATGCTTACCTCCTGTTTTTGTCAGGGGACAAGATTGTCGTGTTGCGCTTTGACACGTCTTCGTTATTATGTTGACAGCGTTTTCGATATCGTTTTTATTTGCCATTTCAAACTGCCTGAAGTCAGGAAGTCTGTTGGAAAGATGTTCTTTATATCTTTCCAATCCATACGTTTTTTGTTAAGGTACTTCATGGGTTTTGCTGTTTCGTATTTTATAGTGAATGTTATATATTGGTGGTCGGAAAAAGAGTGCTGTTTATCAACGCTCCAATCCTGCACCAATTGTGTACATGATTCGCTAGCAAGAGTAATATCGAGTACCTCTCTTCTAGACGAGTTAAGAAACGTAGGGACATCACCTCTATTACATATATCAAGCTTATTCGCTAGAATATAATCAAAGAGTTGCTCACCTCGTGTGTTGTTGTTTGTACTGCCCCAAACAATATGATGTGCATTAGCGTGTGCTCCAATAATGATACGTTCCTGGTTCAGATGCGCCCTATTGACGAGCCTTCTCAATGCCTCAGGAGGAGGCGCCTCCGCTGCGTCGTAAGGCATGTCAGCCGACACAATCCAAATCGGGCCGTGGACAGCTTCAACCTCTATGGCAGTGGTGTCAGCATTGCTAAAGGGAAGAAGAAACGCGTTAATATGTTTTCGAATGAGAATACAAGAGCGCGATCTAACGTTAGCCTTGAACGTTGAAACAAGGTGTAGTGCCTATCTTTCAGGCCGCATATCTTGTCGTTTGATATCCAAGGCTCTTGGATGAGAATGATGTCTTCTCTGAGGTCAGAGAGACGAAGAATGAGGGCTGCTGAGGCAGCCTTAGAGTGATGCAGATTAATCTGCAGCACCGTTAGATGAGCATTCAATGACTGTGGCGTTCGCGTCATCACCGCTATCTAAAAGTCTATCCTCGTCCTCGAGTTGAATATTGAAAAAGTTTCCCACAAGTTCGCTGTTTGATTCCGAGTCGGACTCAATCGTCGAAGCTTGTGAGAGAGGCATCCATCTCGGTGGCCGCCGTACTCTCTTCGCTGGGTGCGAGAAGATTTTTCGGCTGATAGGTCCAGATGGTAGTGGTGATGAACCCGAGTGCCACAATCCCCTTGCGGTCGTCCAGTGCTTGAACGCTTTCCTGGTTAAAAGTTTACTAAAAAGTTTTTTTTTTAATTAAATTAAATTTTACTAAACAATTTTTTTAACCTAATTTTTTTTAGTTTTTTTATTGGTTTTAATTTAAATTTAGTAAAAAAATGGTTTAGTAAAAAAATCATATTAAAATTTGCTAATCAGATTTTTTACTAAATTTTACTATTTTTTTTTTAATTTTTTTTTTATATTATTTTTTTTATTTAAATTTGGGAGGTAGCAAAAAAATTAAATTAAAATGTACCGAAAAAATTTTATTAAAAAAAATTGTGTTTCTGACATTTTTTTGTACTAAATTTTGCTATTTTTTTTTAATTTGTTCAATCTCTATTTAATTTTAGTTTTTTTTATTTTATTTTATTTTATTTTTTTATTTAAATTTAGTAAAAAATGGTTTAGTAAAAAAAATTAAACTAAAATTCACCAAAAAAATTTTACTAAAAAAATTGTTTTTCTGAAATTTTTTGTTTTAGTCAAAACCCAAAGATTTTGGGTGAATATTTTGATCTTTACGCTCCCTATTGCTGGTCTAGTTCACAACGGTCAAATATGACTGACGAAATATGATTTGAAATCTTTCGAAAGGATGATTAACTTGGCGCCACCTTTTATGAGTTGAAAATCTCAATTGAATCGCATAGAGGAGCAAATCTTATAACGAAACTGACAGTGTTGAAAATTGATCGAACTGGACTGAAATGGTGCGAAAAGTGGAAGAATAGAAGAAAAATGGTTGCTCATCTGAAAATTTCGAAAATAATTAGGCAACGAATATTGAAAATTCGCTCATTTTTAACCCTCCGATGTTCGGTGCCTTATGATGCGGTAAGTGCATCATAAGGGTCTGCCCAGACCCATACAAATAATGTAAGAAATACGGTTTTAAAAATAATTTTATTTATTTATTTGAAGGGATTAGTATTAATTACGAAAAGCAATTGGGTTTACAACTATATAGTTGCATGGAATGTTCATTAAGACATATGGGACGATTACATTTGCTGCAGTTATAACGAGTTTTACGTCACTTTTTCGAAGAAGAAGCAGCACAATGGTAGCACGATGGCCGTGTTGAAGCAACTTGAGCATATGATTGCTGCTGTGCTGCATCTGATGTCGATGGACAAGATTCCGGTACCTAAAAGTAGCGAAGTAATTTATTTCAAATTAATAAATATGAATATATGCATACACATATCTTTATACGCGGAGATATATGTAGGTGTGCATATAATTCATACTCCCCTTGATATTGAAAAGATTCATTGCTTGTCTTATATGAGCAAACCTCCATACTAATGGGTTAGTCGCCCGTTTCGTCATATGTGGGATAACTAGCTGCCGTGCCAATTCAATGATAAATGAGCGCCTCTTATCACTCTGCTTTGCCGGATTCAGCTCGACATAGATGATGAATGAGGCCAAACCGGCAATATCAAGCATATTATAAAACATTGCCAGTGGTCAACGGTTTGTCGAGCGTTTGCACGAATAGCCAGTCAACATTTGATCTATTGTATCTACCCCCGCTTTAAATTTATTGTAGTCCAAAATTTGATCTGGCTTGAATTCTTTCAATAGATCGGTGCTTTGACGGTAATGGGCAGTAGATAACATAATTACTGGATTTTTCGGCTTTGCCATATACGAGCACAGAGCGATATTATTATTGTGATAACAAAATAAAGTGCTTTTAACATCACGCTTCGGGTTAAGCAATTCATGCGGAATGAAGGTCTTATTTTTTCTTACGGTACCGACGAAAGCCACTCTACGATCCATCAACATTTCTGCCAAGTCGTATGTTGAAAAAAAATTGTCAGCATAAACAGTCCTACCGCTGTCCATATAATTTTCCATCAATTTCATGACGACCCGTTCACCTTGATTCGTTTCTCGCTGGCCACCTGTTGGTTTTCCGGTATAAATTATACCTTTCAAAGGGTAGTTTGAAACAGAGTCACAAATCCATCACACTTTCATGCCATATTTTGCCGGCTTACTCGGAATATATTGGGTGAATCGAGTGCGCCCCCGATATGGAAATAACTGTTCATCGACGGTTACATGACAATCCGGAGTGTATGCTTTCTCTAAATTGGCCATCAGCATGAGCCATACATCGTCCAGGGCAGCAGATTTGCTTTGCTTCAACATCTCAGCACGAGTACCACTGTTATCGAAACGGATGAAAGTAGTTAAGCTCTTGAACCGATTCAATGACATAATGGCCTTATAAATTGGCATATGGCGATAGCTCATCTATACAAATCCTCAATATCATCATGGTTTTCATCCAGAAAAGCCTCTAACTCGATTTCCTGTTCTATATCTGATGCTTCACTGAAGTCTTCTTCATCTGGAAAATATTCATCATCTTCTGCGTCGCCACTTATTTCAAATGGATCGGGCTCCTGTGCCATAATTTCTTCAATTTGTGCCTGAAGTCGCTGACGTTCTTCCGGACTCACATTAGCTGCACTTAGCTTACGAAGCAAACGCGTCATCACATCAACTTCATCCATATTTACTTGTTCCATTTTATTTAAAAAAACACTTCCCACTAATTAAAAAACACGTGTTCACTTTAATTTTCAAATGTCAACTAAAAAATGATCTCTGCCGCTGCCTCCGCTAACAGTTTAGTTGTTTACACCTAACGGTTAGCCAATTTACATGAGAAGCTTATATGGGTCTGCACAGACCCATGTGAGCTTAATTAACGAAATTAGTTTAAAATTGTTATTTTTACAACAAATATAGCAAAAATCTTAATTTTGCTACTTCATTGAGTTTAGCACACTACATTTTAGGAAGTCATGGACTAAGAAGCCTCAGATATTAAAAATAAAAGAGCTACATACATTTAAAGATCGAATGGGTCTGGCCAGACCCATATGAACATCGGAGGGTTAATGAAGCTTTACGTAATTTCAAAATAAAAAGATTCCTCTTCACGTTCCAATTTTAATATTTGATTGATTATCCGATGCGAGGGCCGATCCCACCTTTGTAAATTGTTTAGTGCTTAGTGGAACTGAGGCAATGCTCGATGTGTAAGCTTATAGATTTGAATTAATCTTTGACCGTGAAGAGTCTGATTGCGTTTTTTTTTTGTTAGGCTAAAAAATAACTTTTCATACTTTCATACTTTCAAAACTCAGCGCCTATTTAATTTCTGTGGTAAATTTTGCAATAATATTAGTTTTTTTCTTAAAACATATTTTTTTTCATTCTACATCGGTAAATTTATCTATTTCCTCAAAATTTGCCGATCCCGATAGTCAAGCTGCGATCAAGGCTCGACGATGGCATGGACCAAACCCAAACTAGTCAGAAGGCGATCAAATCACTTGGGTATGCAGGTAATATTTCTCTGATCTGGGTTCTATGACATAGGAACATAGAGGAAAATGGAATTGCTGATGAGTTTGTCAAGAAGGGAACTGAATTGGTCTCAGAGGTCTCCCACTCAGACATCGGCATCCTCTTCACAGTTGTTAAACGATAATTGCACAACTTATTTCTCAAGGTTTACCGGATATTGGACGATCGGCACACACGCAGAAAGTTAAGTTTATCAGGTTTACCTCTCATTGTACAAGTTGTGGGCACATTTCTTAGAAGACGCTTTCTCTGTTAATGTCCAGGTATAGCAGCCAGACGATGTTCCTTTCTGCCACAGCCTACGGCAGTGTGTCAATGGTAACAAAACGTGCTACTTAGTGCTACTTGCGGAGGGCCAGAGTGGTACTTCAACCATTTCACCTAACTACCTATTTTTCATTACTGCTTGAAAATAACTTTCTTCGAGACTTTTGCTTCAAGCAGCCTCATGCCATTTGCTCGATTTCGATTTATAGTTCCAAGTACGCGCCCGAGTATTCGAAATGAATGCCGTACCCGTAGATGGAAAGTCGGAGCAGGCGACTAAATTAATTAGTGCTGCTATGGACCCAATGCAGTATCGAATGCTGTAGTAAAGCAGTGGCTCCGAGGATTCTTTTCTAGCTACACAGATATCCACAATGAGGCACTCACTCTTTGGCCAATTGTTGAAAATATTCATTAAATCGTGGAAATTGTGGAGTCAGGCCGACATGTGAGTACCTATTCCATTGCCAAGGAATTATAGGCAAGTCAGAAAGCAATTTGGAGTCATTTTATTAGGTCTAATTAAAACTATGTTGGATTTAAAACCATCGTCGCAGCTGAATGGGTGACTACTATTCGGTAGAGCCTTGGTTTGAAACTCCGGGAATGAAGCACAAAATGATAGGCAAAGTGTTTTATAACGGCAGTCGTTCCTCGCCGGGCAATGGTAAGCGTTCGAGTGGTATTTCTCCCATGAAAAAGCTCCTCATAAAATACCATTTGCAGTTCAGAGCGGCAAGACACACATCGCAAATATGAGAACATGAAAAGGAGCTCGGCCAAGCACCCAAACGGTGGGTGTAAACGCTTATTACATATACCAATAAATAACATTTACTTGCTCATCAACGAAACACATCGATCAGTAATGTTTCACCTCAATTAGCACACCCTTTATAATGCCTATGCCTAAGCTGTGAAATAAGCAGCAGGTCAGGTGTGTATTGCGCATTTGTGCAGTGTCGCATATTTTTCAAAATCCTCGTAAATAATATTTACATAAAATTTGATGCATGGCCACTTGTATATTTGAGCTAATGGATAATTTCATATTTTTGTTTAATTTGTTTCCATTCTTCCCTTGGCCTGTGCACGCACTCAGACATGTGCTCGTTTGTTATTTTTATTGCTCCCCCGCGGCAGCTGTTTACCGAATTTTTTTCTTTTTTTATTCAAAAACTTTGTGCACCTCATTATTTTTGCTTAATAACTAAAAATTAATTGCATTTATTATTTGTTTTCGTTGCTTTGGTTTTGTCGGCGCACTCGCATAACGAATTGTATAATAAACTCTAATTATTTAGCAAGAAAATATGCGCTACGGATTTATGGCTAATTTGGTTTCCAGTGGCTACCAAACCGCATTGCGCTATGCGGAATTTGTTGCTTAGCAGCTATTGTTGTATCTTTGTTCCATTGATAATTCGCATAATGCACATTTTTTCGTTAATAAAAAAGCTATACCAAATTGGGCATCACATTTGGATGTGAAATGGCTAAAATTTTGATGCGAAAAATCAAACTTAAATTGAGTTTATTCAAAACATGAAGAGAAAATTGTTTTACCAAACGAATGCGATATGTAACTCACACATAAATTTATAAATACCCAGTCACCTTTTACAGACAAAATCAAAAGAAAGTGAACACTACATATTGATGAACTTTGACTACTTATTTATTAATTTTTCAATTTTAGTTATTTCTGTATAAAAATATAATTCATACAGCAACAAAAACCATATGGAGCAAAGTTTCGAACTTTGCATAAAATTCGGCAAAACTTCAGAAATGTTAGAAAAAGTTTAGAAAAACTTCGCGTATGCAGTTTTATAGAGCATTGGATTTTGGTATAAAAAAGTGCAAGTTTCAAGTAGGAAAAAATCACACGGATTTTTGATAATTTTTTGATGTGATGCTTCTTAGGCGTCGATGGACGAACGAAAACGGAGAATAAAATTTCAAGGCCATGCAACGTTTTGCGCATTTTCGTTCCGCGAGAGAGAAGAAAGATATAACGTAGAGGAAAAGGAGAGAGAGAGAGCTATACCTCATATATATCTTAGATACACTTTAGGCAATTTTTCGTGATTTTTTCCTTGTGGTTGCTAATTTCTAGTTAGAAATAACACTGCCTACTTTTTGGCGCTTGTTTGTTGGTGTAAACTTGTAGGAAATATATTTGTGGTGCCTACGTTTGGCGTTATATATTTTCTTGGTGTTTAATGTTTGGGGCGTTTTTTGGTCCCAATTTTTTGGCGTCTTGTTTTGGTGCCTACAATTTTGATGAAAATTGCCGAATTTTTTAAATTTTATATATTGTAAATATTTAAATTTTGCGTTATACGGTTTTTGTTGTATTATGAACGATATGTTTACTGAAAAATAATTTAAATTACCAAATAAGGATGTGAATAGTCAAAACTTGTCAATATGCGGGGTTCAATTTCTTTTGACGCTCACAGTAGGTATAAATATTATATGTGAAGGGTTTTAAAATAACAGGTGTTATTGGTGAATGGATTGCGCCATCGAGAGATGGTTAATGATTTTTTTATGGCCGGAATTGGATGGTATTGATCTGGACAACTTTTATTTTCAACAATACGGCGCTACGTGCCACACAAGCAACGAAACCATTGATCTTTTACGGAAAAAGTTTCCGGACCGTGTTATCTCTCGAAGAGGTGATCAAAATTGGCCACCGAGATCTTGTGGTTTAACACCTTGTGACTTTTTTCTTTGGGGCCACGTGAAAGAGAATGTCTACGCCAACAGCCCAGGGTCGATTCAAGACCTCAAATATGGAATTCGTGAGGCTATCGGGGACATAGGGCATCCACTTTGCAATTCGGTTATGGAAAATTTAATGAAAAGGATTTTGTCCTGTAAGCGTGGTAGTGGTGGTCGTTTGCCTGATGGTATTTGCAACTATTAACGACATACCTTCTTCTCTATAATGAAATGAACATCTGATCATTTATATTAAAAAAAGCATTTTTCTTTATATAAGTGGCAGTGGAAGGTATTCAGCGACAATGGGAATTATCAAGTTTTAAAGAAATATATGGATACAAAAAAACTCACTTAAGCCTCTCAGCAAATAATATTAGCATTTAGTGACGCTTATTCAGGGTCAGGATGCGCATAATTTCCAATCTATGCAAACGTACGCTAAATGGGAGAATATGGATGTACTGAAAACCATATTCTTTAGAATTTTAATTTTATTCTATAGCCGAAGGCCTTAGCAGCCAGTTCTGGGGTTTCATCATCATATTAGCATTACAGTCCGGGTTGGACCATTGCCTCCTCTCCGAGGCAACATTGTTAGATTTGTAGCAATATCATTTAGGATTGATAAGGAGTCGCCAGCCTCAAACCAGGTTTTTCGCACCTCATTTCTTTCGTTCCGTTCCTTTCCACTGAAGGTTCTCTCCTTGAGAGGTTTTCAGTCACCAGTCAGGGGTAGCAGACCAAACGAGGAGATGGGAAGTGATAGGTGAGAGGCATCATGTCCTAGGATCAGCCATTAAATTGCAAATCCCTTCCCTTTATGGCACAATAAATAGTCAAATAAATTAAATATTCAGTACAGGGTTGGCAATATTCGACGGACCCATCTGGCAACCCTGTATCTTTTCACAGAGACGTCAGATCACTTAATGGCATACCGCGTTGGAAGCGCCAGTCCAAGCAGATTTTTACCATGGAACAGTACACGCCTCGCAAGCGCTCCCAAATTGTTGAAATTAACATTCAACAAAAGAAGTCAATTGTCAAAACTCAACGTGCGTATAAAAAGTTAAATAATGTGAAAAATGCGCCTTCTAAGAACACCATTAAACGTCCTTATGAAAGGTTTTCGACTGGTGATACTCTTTCTAATATAATCCAAAGATGCCAAATCAAAACCGACCAAGGTGTCGCCAAGGACATCCCAAAATCGCCGTTCTCAGCAGTTGGGCATTGCTCGGACCACTTTACAACGAATTATCCGCATTTATTTGCATTTATTCCCGTATAAGATTCAATTGACGCAAAGATTGTTGCCTGCGGATAAGCCTCGTCGATTGGAATGGGCCCAAAGGGTCATCGAAATCCGTCGGATTCGTCGAATATGGGCAACCCTGTACATATTCATTCTTATTTCCATAACTGCATATTAAAATAGGAAACGAAAAACCTCTTTGGAGTTAGGAATTGCCAAGAGAAAAAAACCTTGCGTGAGCTACCTGTTTACAACCACCCTTTCCCCTTTCCCCTTTCCTCTCCCCTCTTTCCTCTTTTATCTTCTTTTTTAGCTGTTATTACTATTTAAGTAGCTTAAAAGTTATCCCGTTAGCAAGCAAGATCTTTTTGAATTACACCTTCAAATAAATAAAGACGGATTTAACGGGTTACCGTACACTTTTCCAAATCCATTTTTCCCAAAAGTCAGTTTTCCCAAAACTTTTGTTCCCAATAAAATAACTCCCAAACCAATTTTCCCAAAACCATTTTCCCAATTCAATTAAAATCCTATTTTTCCCAAACTTGTTTTGGGGGAAAAATATGTCATTCAAAATTTGAATGACAATATAAGCGAGGGGTGGCATAACAGATTTCAACTTATGGTTGGAAAAAACCATCCATCATTGTATTATCTTCTTCAAGAGTTTCTGAAAGAGCAGTGTGACACAGAAACAATTTTAAGACAATTAGACATTATGAAGATTACAAAGGGAGCGAAATTTCTGAGTATCTTCGACTCCTTGGACACAATATCAGCCTCTAAAGAATTTTTACACATTTTATAATTTTTATATCAATAATAAATAATTTTTTGCTCTTTGGAAAAAAATGCATTTGGGAAAAAAGTCTTGGGAAAAACAGTTTGGATGAAAAAATTTGGGAACATTTGATTTTGGGAAAAGTAAGCATTGGGAAAAAAGTTTTGGGAAGAATGGATTGGGAAAACTGGTCGGCATCGGATTTAACGTTCAAAGTGTCCCTTTTCAGGTGGAATTAATTTGAAGTGCTTTATTATTCGCGCGAGTAAAAACGTGTTGAGCCTCTTCTCACAAACGTTTTTGAGTAGCAAATAAAATCATTATATATCCTTTCGCGAGCGCTAACTCGAGAGCCAATTTCCAATATAGTACTAATATATGTGAAACATTGGTAACATCCGCCAAACAGTCGATTCATGAATGCTTAATTGTTGAGAACGTCTAGCTATCGATACTGAAGGTTGTTCAGCAACACTTTGTGCTACAGCAGCAATATTTGCAATAGAACGTCACATTTGTGGCCAGCCGGCTTCTTTTCTATCTTAGACAGAACCAGTTTCTGAAAAACTTTTCATTAATCTTTCAATTCTCGACACATTCCATCGATTATTTTCACCAAAAAATCATGAAAGGCACGATATTTTGTTCTTAAAGGTCGATAATTTTCGCAGTAAGATTCAATAATTTTAATGCTTTGTTTTATCGTATAAAATTAGACAGATGACAAATGACATAAAAAATGATACCATCTAGAAATTATATGCTACTGACATTTAAGCGCCACTTTTGGAAGACCCTTTATATATATTCAGTTCTTACAACCCTTTGTTTTGTGTTTCGCCGAGCTCCTTCTCCTACCGTGGTGAGCGTCTTGATATTTTCCACAAATGGAGGGACTTACAATTTTATGCCCTTTTGAGTGACAAATGGTTTTTTATGAGAAGCTTTTCTATGGCAGAAATACACTCGGAGGCTTGCCATACCATCTCTATCTTGTTGTGCTTCATTGCACTACCGAATGGTAGTCACGCACCTACTCATTTAGATACGTCGCACTGGAATAGGTGCTCACATGCCAGCCTGACTCAATAATGTTCACGATTTAATGAGTATTATCAACAATTGGCCATACAGAGAGCGCCTCAACTTGGATATGTACCTTCTGCTCAAATATGAACGAGACGTTATCAATAAAAGGGTCGCGGATGACATATGGCAAAAATAAATTTTTTGTTTTTTGGTAGGACTGTTATAAGCTTACATGGCAAATTTCAGCGTGATATGTCACATAGTTTGTTTTCTGTGCTACTGTAAACAAGTCAAGCTAGAGTGTGTTCTTCGAATTCTCTTTTATGACTTCAATTGTCTCAAAATGTTTTCCACGGAGCGGCAACTTGAGCTTGGGAAACAGGAAAAAGTCACATGGAGCCATATCAGGCGAATACGGTGCTTGCGGAACGATATTCACATTATTTTTGTTCAAATAATCGCGAACAAGACGTGATGTGTGAGCTGGTGCACATTATCGTGATGCAAGAACCATGACTTGTTGTCCCACAACTCCTTCCTTTTAAGACGAATGTTCAGCGTTAACCGATCGGCCTTGCGGAAGGAACTCCGAGTGCACCACACCTTCGTAATCGAAAAAAACAGTCAGCATAACCTTAATTTTTGAGCGACTTTGGCGTTTTTGGGTTGATGTACGGCCCTCTTTGAACGATTTGTACCACTGGAAAACACGTGCACGCGATAGAGCAGAGTCCCCATAGGTTGTCTGCAACATTTTTAAGGCGTCTGAAGCCGAAATTTTGTTGGAATAGCAAAATTTCAAACAAATTCTTTGTTCAACTTGAATTTCCATCATTGAATTCGAAGAACACACTCGAGCTTGACTTGTTTACAGTAGCACAGAAAACAAACTATGTGACATATCACGCTGAAATTTGCCATGTAAGCTTATAACAGTCCTACCAAAAAACAAACAATTTATTTTTGCCATATGTCATCCGCGGACCGTTTTATTGATAACGTCACGTTCATATTTGAGCAGAAGGTATATTGTCAGCAGAAAATTATAGGAGTCACGGCTTCACTACTGCACTTAATATTGCATTCGGTTCATGAACAGCGCTGATTTATTTCGCCGTCTGGTCTATCTTTTTTCTAGGTACGAACTGGTGGTATTGAAAAGTGTATCGAACTTTATTTTTTTTACCTCCATTTACGTAGTCTTTAACACGGCATCATGAAACAAAATACTGTCAAAATGCATTTTTGACGTATAACCTTTCAACTGCCGCCCAGTATGCCTCGATGCATTGAATTTATTTACTTTTGCCAAACTTTTGTGTATAATTGGCGCCTTTGGAGGACCTACAGCTTTGTGACGCTCTCGAACGGGGAAATGTTTTCGTGGCAAAAACACTATCGGAGGTTTGCCATTGCCTGCAGAGAAGCGACAAATATTGGTAAAAACTTTTCCTATCCCATGGTCCAGGCGGTTCTCCGATTTTTTTACTTGGCGAGCTTCCGCTATGTGCATTTTATTTAATTACCGCTCACAATTTGTTCTATAGTTTTTGATGTCTTCAGCTGCCAGAAATTTAAATTAGAAATTTGTAATATATTTCCTTTTTTGCATAAATTAATAATAATAATAGTAAGTATGGGATTAGCGTGCGCTTGCAAATTATAAATTGGCATTAACCCATTTGATCCCATTGTAGTACAAAAAAACCATCTTTTCCGAAACGACGTCAAAAGCCAACGCTTACAAATTTTTAAATGTACTCGCCACTTTATAATACAGAGCAATGTCGAAAAGGAACACACATGTTTCTCCTTCTTTTTTTTGAGTCCAGTTATCCGTTATTCACTTGTCTTTGCGTGCACGTTTGCTATTTTTCTTCTTTTCATGGTTTAGTTTGCAATAAGCTCTCTGTTTAACAAAATCTAAGTTATCACGGAAAAAGTTCAGTATTGTAATATTCATAATACATATAATTTGTATACTTTATACCAAAAAAACGAAAAAAGTTGTGGAAAAGTGCATTTCGGTAGGTTTAAATTCTAGTGTACTCGCATAGGTACAGTGGGAACATTAATATATATTTTGTGTGCATATTTCATGTAGATTTGGTAATGGATGTAAAAAAATTTTACGGAAAGAGGTTTCACAACCTTTCTGCGGCCTCCGACTATATTGAATCAAGCGACCGTAGTCACTTCGACTTCGCTATTATACCGCCAAATACCCACTGTGGCACAGATGAGGAGGACATTGAAGAGGATAATATATTGCGTGATGATATTCCAAGGGATGTTCCGGGCGAAGTTGACTTATTTTTGAGCAGTGACAGTGACACTTGCAAGCTTACAAAAAAGGCAAAAGTTGTCAAAAGATCTAAATCCAAAATGGAGAAAGGGAATAACACGTGCGGAAATTCCAGAAACGCATTTTTACAAACAATCCCAACCTGAAGCGTGTTCTTTATTGGTAACTAAGAACCCAGTTGGAATTTTTGAAACTATTTTTGACGATGAGGTGGTAAAATTAATAATCGATCAAACGAAAATATATGCCTTGCAGCATAACAAGCGTGATTTTTCTTTAAATGAGGAGGATCTTAAAATTTTTATCGGAATTTTACTCTATAGCGGCTATCACTCAATGCCAAGAGAACGCATGTACTGGCAACTGGATGAAGATACCAGAACACCTTTTATAGCCAACAATATGTCGCGAAATCGCTTTCAAGAAATTAAACAGTTTTTGTATCTTACTGATAACACTAATTTAGATTTTAGCGATAAAATGGCAAAGATAAGACCACTCTCTCAAATTTTATGTAAAAAATTTTGTCAGTTTGGTTATATGCACCAAAAGCTGTCTGTTGACGAATCTATGGTTAGGTATTTTGGAAGCCATTCCGCAAAACAATTCATAAGAGGTAAGCCAGTTCGTTTTGGTTTCAAAAATTGTATGATCACGAGTAGCTGTGGTTATTTATATGAGTTCGACACATATTGCGGTGCGAAAACGATTTAACGTCATATGGCATCTTAGAATTTTGAAAGAACAAGGATTTAAGGCTACTGGGACTGTTCGTGAACGACGAACCAAAAAATGTCCTCTGAAAACGAACAAGGAACTACAAAAGAAGCAACGGGGAGAGTTTGATTTTATGTAAGTTTATCATAATGATTTATTTGAATAGTTGTTTTGTATCAAATTTTGTAGGTGTTCTGACTCAGGAATACTTTTTGTGAAGTGGAATGACAATAGCGTTGTGACAGTGGGAACAAACTTTGATAGAATTGAACCTTTACATACCGTCAAACGATGGTCAAGACAAGAGAGGCGCAAGGTGAATGCCCATCAGCTGAAGTTGATAGCGGAATACAACTCAGGAATGGGAGGAGTTGACCTCCACGACCAAGCTTTGAATACTTAAAATATAAAGTTTAGAGGAAAGAAATGGTGGTGTCCTCTTTTCACCACAATGATAAGCTCGTGCGTAGTAAACGGATGGAAGCTTTATAAAATGGCAAGTAAGTAAGTCAATGCGACTTGTTGCAATACCAACGTTAAATTGTGCGATTTTATTTACGCAATTATAATATCCGGGACATATCTTCAAAACGATCGACAACGGCATCAATAGCTGGTTCCTCATATAACCATTTTCCCAAAAGGATATCGAATCAGCTGAGGTGCAGGGAGTGTCACCAAAGAATTCGATGGATTTGCGAGTTATGCAATGTAGCCCTTTGCGTGGAGAGAGAATGTTTCAAAAACTTCCATACTGTTAACCGAACTAATAACCAAGGAAGTCTTTGAAAGTGTATTTTTATTTAATACTCCATATTTTCATATACAGGCAATGTATATACATATTATCCCATTGTACTCGATTGGGTCCATCCCAAAAAATGCATTTCTTTGATTTTTTTTCGTGTTTTTTTTTTAAGGAGCTTAATTACACTATTTCAATAAACGTTTTATAAACGCATTTAAAAAAACATTGTTCTATATAAGGTTGGGATTTAATGGGTTAAGCTCAGGGTACTCGAACCGAGGTGCTCTCTTTTTAAGGGGTTATATATAATTACAATTTTCAAACAATCAATTTTTTTATTAAATTTTTTTTTTTTTTTTAATCTACATATATTTAAGAATACAATTTAATATCGTTCCGGTGAATATTTTCGAAGTTACACTCAAATTTGAAAAGGCGTTTCAGAGTGCTTGAAATTATGATACAAGGCCGGAGCGGCAGCGCTGGAGTGGAACGCTGTTCCTTTAATGCACCTGCCTATTGTAAATGCTCCCTTCTAATGTAGCAACAGTGTGTTATTGTTTTTTTTATACGCGAAAGGTAAATTTGTATTTTTTAGTGGTAGTCAGTATACGCATCTAAGCCAAGCAGTAAACTTGTGAGTTCGTTCATATTTTTGCTGTAATATTTTCGTCAAAATGAAGTCACATATTATATTATCTTTATTGTTCAACTGACGAAAAACCTCAACACGATAAGTGCCCGAACGGACCAGACTCATGGTGCAGCTGGCAGAGGACTGCAGTTGCCAATCAATTATCCACTTTCGAAGATGATTTTGAGCCATTACCAGAAGATGTTGCTGAGGCTATACTTTCGATTTACACAGATCCCAACAGTGAGTACTTATTAGAAAGATGTGTACCTGGTTTTAACCAAAACAACAAGGAGAGCTACAATCAACTGATTTGGAAAATCAAAACTGTGGAAATCGCTGAATACATATCTGCTGGCATATTTAATGAAGGGATGGCACTACTATTGTACGAGTAGCACCGACCATTTTTACACGATCCCCAAGACTATTTTGCATTTGATTGAATATCAGTACGGATCATTGCTTAAGGATGTGTGTGTTTGCCGAAGATAACACAAATACAAAGATGATACAAACACTAAGATGATACAAAACAAATACACAGATGAGAAAGCTCGTTCAAGGCTTTACGTTTTTTCGATTGAAAGAATCAAAAAGCACTTAGAAATGCTTCACATCAAGTAGACCGTCCCAGTATAGTCCCATATGAGCTTCTACTCTTCCATTGTCAGGGCGGACCGTGCTGCCATTTCTCTACCAACAAAAGGACTACACCTAGCACCACAGGCAATATTTAGGAAGTAGTCCAAGCTGGAATAAATAAATTTTGAAACTTTATCGTTGGATGAGTAAGATATTTTTTAATAAAAAAGAAATTTCGCGAATTAACCATTTGTCAGTTCTTTAATCTAATACCTGCTGTAAAACATATTTGAATTAAAATATTTATCAAGCAAAAGAGCTCAGCCAAATAACTCTCTTTCGAATCGGTGAATTAGCAATTTCACTTTCAATATTATTTTCAGTTGTTTGTTGGTAATCTAAAAAAATTTGTGTAATCAATGAACTCAGTCAGCCATCAATTTTATTATATCACCACTTCACATAATGGATTCATCACTTCAGCAGCACTTGAAAAAACTCATAATGACATTTATTACCCAAATAGCGCTGATTTTATATAGTCAAGTTGATAACTCGTATTTAATAAACAGCTTAACAGTAAAGAACTAAAACCACTGCATTCAAGTAGACACACATACATACACACATAAATATGTAGAGATATACACCTGTGTGCTTAAGTATGGCAGCGTCACATATTGCAAAGTTTCGATTTTATTTATTTGTTTTTGTAAAAATATAATAAATGCGACATCAACAATCATATAACTTCAAGTTTCAAACCTTGTAAAAAATTAACAAAACTCTGCAAATTTTATTGAACATTTCTAACTTTTTTAATTAGAGTCTTTGCAAAAGTATTTTTTATAATTTATAATTAAGTATAATTTCAAGTATCTAGTTTTGTAGCCGATTGAATTTTTTGGTGTAATATTGTGTTTAAAGTGCCTCAAAAGTCGCATTGGTATTTAAATTTTTTTTGGTTCCAGTTTTGCATGTTTTTCTTCATATAGCGAAAGCTCGTATATTTTTCTATATGGCGAAAGTGCACGCCAACGAAAAAGGAAAGGATTCAGCGACTCACTGCTCAGGAGCGATGGAAACCACTCCAACGGCGGCGCTGGAAATGATACTCAGCATGCCACCTATTGACCTTATGGTGGAAAACCTGGCAGCGAAATCTGCGAGTAGGTTAGTGGCTGCTGGAGTATTCACCTGTAGAACTTTCGGATACAGCTCAATTGGAAAGTGGAGCTCAGGTTGCATAGAGTACATGACCCCGTACTTTAATTGGGAGAGAAGGTTTCTTACTACAATTGACGATGAGGGATGGCACAAAGGCTTGAAGCCTGGCCATAGAATTTTTCACATCTATACAGACGACTCTAAAACTTTAGACGGAGTGGGAGCGAGTATTTACTGCTCAAAACTGGGGATAAGGCAGCCTATCAAGCTGCCAGACCAAAACAATATTTTCCTACAGTGGAACAAGAAAGAACTCAACAATCATTATATACGTGGACAGTCAAGTAGCAATAAAACCAATAAGCTTATATTGCAGAGGGTGGGCCATATAGCGTTTGCTTTTTGAACCACCTATTTTTTTGAGAATGGTAACACAAATGACATGCCAAATGTGTTCATAATTTACTTTAAGGTTTGACATTTACGCTTGAACAAAATTGGGAAATATTGAAAACCTATTTCCAAAGTGGTGAGTCTTCTACTCAAACTGTGAGAAATTTGGAAAAAAAATTCCAAAAAAAATATTTGCATACGACAGTTTGTGGATCAATTTGTTAATCGTGTTTGTGAAAGTGGATCGTTAATGGATAAAACAATACGTGCACGTGCTCCTACAGTGCGTGTATCCGAAAACATTGCTGCTGTAGCCGAAAATGTGCGTGAACATCCAACAACCTCAAATCGTCACCGTTCTCAAGAATTGAACATTTCACGCACTTCTTTGAGGAGAATTTTGCATAAAGACCTCGGTAAGAAGGCTTAAAAAGTTCAATTGGTGCAAGAACTGACCATCCAATGCGTTTTCGGTTCGCTCAATGGGCAGAAAATCGTTTGACCGAAGATGAGCATTTTCTTTTCTGATGAAGCTCATTTTCACATCGGTGGCAACGTCAATAAGCAAAATTGTCGGATTTGGGGCTCAGAAAATCTACACGTTACTGCAGAGAAGCAAATGCATCCGCATCGAGTCACTGTTTGGTGCAGTTTTTTTAAATGGCGAGCGTTACCGTGCCACGCTCAACGAGTTTGGTTTTGACGACATTTGGTTTCAACAGGACGGTGCAACTTGTCACACTACCAAAGTTACACTCAAACTTTTGGCTACCGTTTTTGAAAACCGAATAATCAGCCGAAATTCCGTTATCAATAGGCCGCCTCGGATCTGTGATTTAAGCCCGTTGGACTATTTTTTGTGGGGAGCCGTTATGGACAAATGCTATGCGAACCATCCAGAGACGATTGATGCTTTAAAACATGAAATCGAAGTTGCCATTCATGAAATTGGAGCTCAAACAATCGAAAATGTGCTTAAAAATTGGGTTGATCGAATGGCCTACTGTAAAGCCAGTCGTGGCAGTCATTTGAACGATATTATTTTTCATTCATAAATGACAATGTTCAATTTTCAAAATAAAAAAAAAAGTTTGAAAAAATATTGATTAGTTTTTTCTTTTATAGCCGATTCAAAAAGCAAATTTTACATGGCTCCCCCTTTATTAAGTCCAAAAATGTTCGAAATGCAGGGAGGCCATAGAAAGGCTAGCCGCAAACAGTAGGTTGCATATCTACTGGGTACCTGGTCACAAAGGTATCATGGGGAACGAAATAGTAGATGAGATGGCAAAAAGTGCTGTTAGACTACCATTTGAACAAGAGAACGACGTACCAAAACCGCTAAATACAATATACAACGAAATGGACGACTACATGAAAAAACTAGTGGAAGCTAGATGGACTAATCTAACCACATGCAAAACAGCAAAAGTCATGTGTAGAACTAACGACAAAAAACTGACTCAATTCGTACTTGCGTTCTTTCGAAAGGACTGCAGAACTATCATAGGTATGCTGACAGGTCATAATCTATTGGCTGCACATGCGTACAAGATAGGTATTGCCAACAGGAACAAATGCAGGAAATGCAGAGAGGATGTTGAGGAAGCTTTAGAACACCTTCTGTGCGTCTGTCAGGCATTATTAAAAACGTGTTTAAAATGCCTGGGAGCCCCATTGTTTGAGGGTCTGGAGGACGTCTCAAAAGCGGATCTCCCAGCACTGCTTAGATTCGCCAAAAGCGCTGTCGTCCTAAATGATGTCTACTTTCAGCATTCATATACACTTATTTTTATAAAAAAATTTAAAAAATACGAATTAAGTGAATGATCAAAATTTTGCCATACACGCGCTGCTATTATTCTGAACACAAGTGTATGTTAGAGTAGATATTTTTGCACGAACAATACACAGTAAATCACTTACTACATACATGAAAGCAAATAAAGAAGCATAAAAAATGGCTTGCTTGTATTTGTAAAAAAAAAGTAAGTAGCTGCGTTTTTGGCATATGGCAACTACGACCACAAAACCCACTAAATCAATATGCACATATTGGTCAAGCATTTCAACACCATCGCCAGCGAACGAAGCGCGAGTGTGATACTCCCGCGAAAAAAAGAAACCAGCCATAGTACACACACACACATGCACACATACGCATACACAGAGCCAAAAACATAAATAACAAGTCGAGTTGGTGGGCGTGTTTGTTTTCCTTTTTCCCCATTGTTAGCCTGAAAAAATTGCAAACAAAAGTAACGTAAATTTAATTGGATGCATTTGAGGGCGCCCACTACGGGGGCGATGGGAAAGCGAGTTTGCGGGTTGCCAATGGCAAAGAAAAAGTTGCGATAAGCCGGAAATGGCCACATTTCGTGTTTGCTTAATGGCCAGCGCTGTTTGTTGTCTGCTTAATATGCATACAGCTCAATGGCACTCGGCGCGCGGATGGATAAGCAGCTAACGCCATCAGCCAGCCTCCCTCGTATGCATATCAAATGGCTTTGTAAATAATGGCACAAATATCAGCGGCAAATAAATAGTAACAGCAAATTACACTGCCAATAATAAATAATAATAAGCGTGTCGAACAGCGGCAAATGTTGTAAACAAATTTATTAATTTTAAAATTCACCAAAATTGCTACTCGCACGCCGCTGGTAGCGGGTCGGTGGGGGGAGATGTTTTGAACTAAATATTATTGTTGGTATTGGGTTTGATTGGTAGCACTGTTATTTCAGTTCTTAGTTTGTGGCAGTATTACAAAGTAAATTATATACCCCTACAATACCCAGCAGTGAAAAGCTGAGCCAACTAGCTTAAAATTTCAAATATTCTAGTCTATGAGCTGGTATTTGGGCAGTACGCGAAAAAAGTATTATTCTGTTATTTGTTTTTGTTGTTATTATTTTTCTAAAAAAATACACAGTACTTTTGATGGCAAAAGCCATAGCAGTTCGAGAGTGACTAGTGTTGCACTAGTTGCAAAATGACAAATTAGAGCTGTAAGCGAAAAAAGTATTCTTCAATAATGGTGTTTTGCTTTTTTGTTGTTGTTATGTTTCTTAGAAGAAGCTCTTAATACTTTTGATGGCAAAAGTGGTACTAGTTCGAGAGCGACTAGTATTGTAGTAATTGAAAAACGATGTTTTTGTTCTTTTTTGTTGTTGTTATGCTTCTAAAAGGAAATACTTAATACTTTTGATGGCAAAAGTCATACTAGTTCGAAAGTGACAAGTGTTGTACTAGTTGCAGAATGAACAATTAGAGCTGTACGCTAAGGAAGTATTCTCCAATGTGTTTTTATTTTCTTTTCGTTGTTTTTAAAAAGGAATACTCAATAGTTTTAAAGGTTAAAATTATACTAGCTCGAGAGCGACTAGTATTGTACTAGTTGCAAAAAGACAAATTGGAGCTGTAAGCAAAAACTGTATTTTTCAATAATCTTTGTTTTTTTGTTGTTGTTATGTTTCTTAGAAGAAGTTCTCAATACTTTTGATGGCAAACGTGGTACTAGTTCGCGAGTGTTCTAGTTACAAAATGACCATTTAGATGCCCATTTTTCAATAATCTGTTTTTTTTTGTTATTATGTTTTTAAAAAGAAATACTCAATAATTTTGATGGCAAAAATCACACTCGTTTCATAGTGACTAGTATTGTACTAGTTGCAAAATAACCAATCTTTTTCTTTTATGTTTTTAAAAAGAAATACTCGATACTTTTGGTCTTGAAGGTCACACTACCTCCAGAATGACTAGTGTTGTACCAGTTACAAAACGACCAATTAGAGCTGTGTGTCAAAAAAGAATCCTTCAATAATCATTTTTTGTTTAAAAAAATACTCAATATCCTTGATGGTAAAAATAATACTAGTTCAAGAGTGACTAGTATTGTACTACATAGCTGTAAAATGGCCAGTTAGAGCTGAGCGTGAAAAAAAGTACTCCTCAATAATGTTTTGTTGTTTTGTTGCCATGTTTTTAAAAAGAAATACTTAATAATTTTGATGGCAAAAGCTAGTACATACTAGTTCAAGAGTGACTAGTACTGTACTAGTTGCAAAATTACCAATTAGAGCTGTGCGAGGAAAAAGTACTATATTGTTAGGGTTTTTTTGTTATTGTTATGGTTTCAAAAGGCAGTACCCAACATTTCTTTTATTTAGTTTCAGAAGAAGTAAAATTTCGAAATATCTATGTAATTTTTACTAACTAAGAAATTATTTTTAACTAAATAAGAAATTTAAAAATAAATAAATATTTGTAACATTTTTTAAATCGAAGTAAAATATTATTGAAAAAAAAATTGTATACATTTTGATTTACTTTTCTACATGCACACACATAAGAAAACGTAGAAAATTTCTTCGAAAAGGGATAACTCAAAACGCACCAATCAAAAACTGGTCGTAAGTGAAGTCATTCAAACGTAGTTGGCTTGACTGCTGGGCACATACACACACATATGTACAAAGTTGTATGTATTCTCATTACACTCTTACACATACACATGCATTATCAACACTAGAAAGCAAATATTCATAAACAACTGCGTTTCGAATGCACTTCAATTCGCTCAACGTCATTTGCACGACTTGTGGTCTGCGGTTGACTCTGGGAAAACGTAAAAGCTATGATTACTGAATTTATTTATTGTTATGCCAATAAACATTATCCGAGCCCAATAATTAATTTTAAATACATATCCACTCTCACATTCAAATTGATTTTAAATACATATCCACTCACACATTCAAATATTACTTAACAGTACATATTTACTTATTTATGTAGTTGAATAATTCAGTCGGCAAAAATTGCATTACGTACTTGAAGCCGAGCTGATATGATCAATTTGAACGAAGGCTAATTTGTATTCTGAACAAATTGCGATTAATTGGTTAATAACTTTAAAATAATTACAATGGTGTTGGGCCATTTTAAGCCCTTGTATGCATAGGAACTGTTGTGCAAATATTATTTACTTGAGAGGGAAGAAAAAGTATAGGTAGAGGGCAACGTAACTGATAGATGACAAAAAATTAGTGCATATAAAGAAATGGTGAGTGCTAAAAGAAAGTTCTGGGGGCGGCTGGTGTTGATTTTCGATAGTTTTTGGGCTTATAAAAAAAGTAAGACCCAATAAGTTTGTATGATAGTTTATTGAAAGATAGGCAACAGAGTAGTACTACTGTGATGACTCCTCCTTCTCCGCTATAATACAGTTACTGTATTATTGCAAGTATTCCTGGAAGTAGCGGATACTAAAAGTACAGGGTCCGGCACTCGAAGTGTAACCAATTGAAAAAGCCATACATTTTATTTGGAAAATTACTTTTATTAAATTTCAAGTAAAATATGTGTGAAAATAATACAAAATTGAAAATCAATTTACTTTTGCTCGATATGACCACCTTCTGCCTTGACTATGACCTTGAGGTGGTCCAGAAACCAATCGCAAGCTGCCCGAATGTGACTTGCGGGTATTTTGGCCCACTCGCGGACAATGGTTTTTTCAGCGTCGCAGGACTGGTGAATCTTTTAGTTCGGAATTTTTGGTGAAAAGTTAATCTTGGCCATTTTACGAGTATTATGTCCATTTATAAATGGATCCATTTGCCTGTTCGTATGTATTTTCGCTGCTTCACTGTACGTTTTTGACTAGAACTCGACCAGAATGCATTCCACATTGCAACTTTCAGTGATTACTACGCATAGTCTCCGGTGATAAAAATAAAAAAAGAAAAGTCTGAGTTGAGGAGTTTTTAAAAATGACAAAAAAATTATTTTGTTTCATGTTTTATGTTTATTCGTTCATATTTTACTTAACCATTTGAAAAATAAATAATTTATAATAAAATGAAAATTTGAAGCCGCAGAATTATCAGGGGGTACCATGTCTAGGTGAGAGTAGGAATTGAGGTTATAGAATTCTGATAGCTGCTTCCTCAGATTTCTAAAATTCCCTCATACCCTTTGGTAAGAGAACAATGAATTATGAGCCTCGGACCTCTGGCTTCTCTGATCCATTCGGGACAAAAGGAATTGATGATGACTATGAAAAAAGGCATAAATTCATAGGAATAACGTCTTTGGCAGTACACAGTTACATATTTAAATAAAATCACACGCAGTTAATCATCTTTTGGCACTACAGCTTTTTGTGGGCTTTGGCCTGCTGCAAGAGGGGCTTCCATACCTCTTAATCGCTTGCAACTTTTTTTTTGTTTGTTTGTTTATAATATACTTTAATCTCATTAATCTCTTTTATTTATTTTTGTTTTTTAAAGAAATAATTTTTTTTATTGTTTTATTTTTTGGATAAAAAAATTTTTAAACTTGAAAAACAATTTTAGGAATTAAAAAAAATGTTAAGAATTAAAAAAAAAAAAATTAAGAATTAAAAAAAAATAAGAATTAAAAAAAATTTCAGGAATTAAAAAAAATATTTTAAAAATTAAACAAAAAGCAAAAAAATATTTTATTAAAATTAAAAAAAGCAAACACATTTTTTTTTATTTTTGAATTTTGTTTCAATTCTTAAAATTTAGTTTAATTCTTAAATTTTTTGTAATTCTTAAAAAATTAAAAAAAAAAAAACAAAAAAAAAATTGTTTAATTTATTTTAATTTTTTTAATTTTTTTTAGTTCTTAAAACTTTTTTTAATTCTTAAATTTTGTCTTAATACTTAAAAAAAAGCGAAAAACATTTTTTTTTATTAAATAAAAAAAAACAAAAATTTTTTTTAATTTTTAAATTTTTTTTAATTTATAAAATTTTTTTTAATCCTTAAACTTTTTTTAATTTTTCAAATTTTTTTTTATTCTTAAATTTTTTTTTTTAATTTTGTTATGAATTTAAATTTTAAAAATTAAAAAAAAATTGTTTAATGAATTCAAAGTTTTTTATTTAAAATTTAAAATTAAAAAAAAAATCAAACACAATTTTTATTAAAAATTAAAAATAGCAAGCACAATTTTTTTTAATTTTCAAAATTTTTTTAATTCTTAAAATTTTTTATAATTCTGAAATTTTTTTTAATTCTTAAAAAATTAAAAAAAAAACCAAAAAAAAAATTTTTAGTTTATTTATTTTAATTTAAAAATTTTTTTTTAGTTCTGAAAAGTTTTTTTAGTTTTTAAACTTTTTTTAATTCTTACCAAAGGAAAAAAAACCGAAAATTTTTTTTTAATTATTGTAAAAAAAAGCAAGAAAAAATGTTTTAAATTCTTAAATTTTTTTTTGTTCCTAAAAATGTTTTTGAATTGGTAAACTGTTTTATTTCTAAAAATTGTTTTTTATGCTTAAAATTTTTTTTTAATTTTTTAATGAATTTAAATTTTAAAAATTAAAAAAAGAATTTTTAATGAACTAATTTTTTTTATTTATAAAAATAATTTTGTTTAAGAATGTAAAATTTTGATGTATTTACAAAAAATAATTTTTAAATAAAAATATTGAATAATGAATTTTTTGAATAAAAAATTTTTAAAACTTATAAAAAAGTAAAAACATTATGAACTTATGATTTTTGTTGTTTATAATCTACTTTCTACTTTCTTATTTTTTTTTATTTATACTTTTTTTTTAATTGCTGGCGTAGCTCTGGAGTGCATATCGGGGGGCAACTTGCAGCCGTGTACTTCAGCAAATATTTATTTTAGTGCGTTTTCCAGTTGCTCATAAACAATATTTATTGACACCCATACATTTTACATCAGATGTACGTATGTGTGCATGACTTGCCACTCATTTACGGCGTACGAAGTACAAATTAAGCAAACCAAATTAAAAAAAAGGCTGTATAAAATTTCTCCTCACCCAGCCTTTTCATGTAGGCATTTCCTGCTGTAAAGTAGCGACATTACTACAATAGCCCAGCGTTCCTGTGGCTTGCTAACCCATACTTCCATACTCACACACATACACACACACTGCTTTGCATAAGCCTGCATTCAGCTGATTTTTATGCACCAATTTGGCACTTATTTGCCGTTTACTGCCACCGCCACCATTGCATTACGAATTTACAAAGTCAGTGAACTTTTGTGTACAAATTTTATGGCCGGCGACGCGAGTAAAGCCATAAAAATAAACACGTACATACATTCTCGAAATCATTAGGGTTCTTGCATTTTGTTGTGCTGATTCGCGGCAAATTGCCACACTAAAACTTTGCTAGTATCTATCATTTATTTTTAAGTTGGACGCTGTCCTCGAATGCCCCACACTCACCAGACACACACACACATGCATTGCACACATACATACATACATGAATACGTGTGCGTGTTGGTATTTGACTGCTTACTTGGTTGCGCGTTTATTTATTTGCGTTTGGCGCTGCGCTGGCATGCAGTTGTTTTCGATTTGCCTGACCCGTTTGGAATGTGTTGCAAGTATGAAAATATATGCATACACATACTTGCACCTCGAATAATTGCCGCACATGCATACGAGTGCGGGTGTGTGTGTGTGTGTTTGGTCGTAGTAGCGCATAGCAACACTGCGGCGACTACTTAAGCGAACTAGCAGCGAGCCAAGACATAAAGATAACCGCGCGAAATGCCACAACAATAACAGTAAAAATCACTAACATCACTGGCAACATCAACTACAGCAACAAATGGAGTAAGCGAACGATAACGGAGCAAAGTTAGATATGGCAATTCCAAGTATCTTCGTTGTTATTGCCACTTCTGGAATTTGCTCCATTTTACTTTCTTTGCGGCCAACTATTCAACTTTCTGTATTTGTATGTGCGAGTAATATGTATTTGTGTGCCTGTGTGGGTGTTTGTATGCATATTTATTTATATCTAACACTGCCGCCATCACCATCACTGGCGTTGCCGTCGCCGTCGCCGGTGCTAACCAAAACGCAAAATAGCAATTTGTGTAGTTGTAAATGCTTAGACTTCGTTGCTGTTGCTCTGCCATTCACTCTTTGCCCACCCCTCTGCAATAATTGCGTGCGACCGCGCCACATTGTGGCAGCTTTCATCTAATCGTTGAGGAAATTAACACATTCAACGTTTCAACTATCAGCGCCTCTACGCCACCAGACACTGGCAACGGCAACGCTGGACACTCTGCATGCCATACAAAAACAAACAAACAACAAGTGCAACTCTAATTGAGCAGTACAGAGGCGGCCATATGCCCGTACAGTGGCGTGCACCAAGTGAAATGGTTGAAGTACCACACTGGCTCTCCCCAAGTAGCACTCAAGCTCCGTCTTGATACTATTTTGAAACCTCCACCGGGCAGATAGCTACAGCCAGCCCGAGCTGTTCGTGTAATAGAGAAGATTGATGGGATTAAGGTCGGATCTCTGCCCTAGGCTGCCGCAGAAAGCAGCACCGAGTGGCCAAACCCGGACATTTACTGAGGAAGTCCTCAACAATCTTCTCCTGTGAAAGGTCTCCACAGCTTCCGCGATGAGGATTAAATGGTAACCCCAGCTTTTCTGCGTGAGTGCCGACCGTCCAATGACCGGTAAGCACAACTCTTCTTCCTGATTGCAGCGATAACCACTTACGCGATTTTGGCTGAGTTCAACGAAGCGCGCCAGTCATTTCTTTCTCGCGCTAACCGGCGCCAATTGGAAAAACCAGTGAAGCCAAGCCTTTCTTCACCTGACTGTTCCAACCCAGAGGAGGTCTTCCTCTGCTACTACGAGCTGATACCGCGTCGAATACTTGGTTTGAATTTGGACGACATGACCCAGCCATCGTAGCCGCTCGATCTTTATTTGCTGCGCTATGTCTATGCCCTCGTAAAGCTGGCACAGCTCATTGTTTCATCGCTTGCGATACTCGTTGTCACCAACGAGCAGAATGCCAGCTAAGGACAACTGCCAGTTTGGAAATTGGATGGCGTGGAGTTCCCGGACTATATGCATACTACGTCTATTGTACTGGAGCCATAGAACTTTCGAAATACCACAAGAATAAGTGGAGCTCCATCTGATATGTGCTTTCCTGAGAAATCAGTTGAGTCTTCGAGTTTGCAATTTTCCGTTATTTTTGTTATTAAATATTATTAATTCTTTATTTCCTTATTATTAAAACTTCCAAACTTAATGTGAAATTTGGCTTAGACATGTATAAAGAATACCAGAGCAAAGAGCTCGAAAACGAGCCTTCAAGAAGCAACAGTGTGGCAAGAGAACTAAGGGAAGACCAAAGAAAAGATGGATCGGTTCGGTTCTCGATGATCTCAAAGAAATGAACATACGAAACTGGCGGCGACTGATAGCGGATCGAGAAAGCTGGAGAAAGATAGTTGCGGAAGCAGTGGTCCACTCGGGGCTGTCATACTAAGAATGAAAAAGAAACTGAACCTTTAGAAAATTTTCGGGTACGTAGTAGTATGGGAATGGGACGATGTAAGACTGGGCGAGTACAGTATACACAGATGGCGAGTTGGGTAGAGGTAGATTTCCTTTAGTTTTCGGTATCCCGCCCACTGCAGTGTCTTTCAGGCTGTACTTACAAGTCTGCAAGTGTGATGCGATACCTGGAGATGACATCTACATTTTCACTGTTATCTTGACAACAATAAAGTTCCTCACGAAATATCGCTCCAAGGTAACCATGAAAGGCCGCACATTTCTTAACGAGATGGCTGAGTCTTTTTGCCTAAAAATAACATGGATTCCTGGCCATTGTGACGGGGTGAAGGTAACTGCAGGGCCATTGAACTAGCGAGACTCAGCACCAAGTTGACCGATGAGCATACAGACAATGACTGAGCCATACCCTTACAGACTTTATCTTTCGCAGAAGGTAAAGGATAAAATATCCACTTACCAGTTTGGCTTCGGGAAATTAGGCTCAACGGAGGATGCTATCAAATGCGTGGTAGAATCAGCAATAGAAGCCATGGAGGGCAAGAGATGGTGTTGTGGGAAAAAAGAATATTACGCCATGGTAACTCTGGTCTTGGTAGAGATATATATGGCAGGGTACACTTGAAGCACTCATAAAAGTAGCTGCTCCTAGTTATATTATCAGAATAATTGGGAGCTATTTTTCGGATCGCTTCCTGAGGCTTAGAACTGACAAAGGCATTGAGCAGTACAATGTAATGGCAGGGTCCCCCAAGGTTCTGTTTTAGCCCCACTGCTATGGAACCTTATGTACGACGGTATTCTCAGAATGGAAATGCCTCCTAGGACTAAAGTCATTGGATTCGCGTATGATCTCGCGATGGTTACAGTGCAGAACACATTTAAGATATTGTGAGGATCGCTAATGAATCAGTAAGCAGGATTAAAGCTTAGTTGACGTCCATGAACCTGGAGCACAGCCTGATACCGCATCCTTTGTCATTGCAGGACTAGTCCCGGTTGAAATTCTGGCTAAAAAAATGCAGAGATTATTTTTAAGACTTTCGGAATAAGACGGTAGAGGTAGGCGTAATGAAATTGAAGCAGATGAAAGGCGGCGTTCGATCGCCTACTGGTAGAGCCTGTGGAACAGGTTACCTAAAGGTTGATGGGCAAATTAGTTAATACCTATCCTTACGATGAGACTAGAAAAGAACTGTTTGGGCGAACTACCACCTAACACAATTCCTTTCAGAGCCCGGGGTATTTAGAAAACAACTCCATATATTTGGCCAGGACAGTCCACCAAATTGCATAATCTGCACGTAGAGGGAAGAAGATGTTGATCATTTCTTGTTCCCATGCCCACGCTATGCTCCACAAACCTTCAAAATTTTAAGCGGATAAAATATTGCTGAAATCAACTAATATTTGGAAGAGAACCTGCGTGCATGTAAAACACATTCATAACGATCTAAGACGTGCAGAGCTTCGCAGGCGTCAACAATAACTTGGTGCTTTGGAGCTGACCAGCCCCGTGAGTTAATACCTTACTGGCAGTTTCGCGGGGAGAGTGGTATGCAGTGGATAGTGTTTTAGGACGAAAGTATAGTTGTGAGCTTCCAAGTCAGTATAGCAGTGCTCATGCGAGTTTCCTCTCCAGCTTTACCGACTTATAAGCTACTTACTTTTCAGAAAATTGTTAGATCAACAAACAAAAGATGGCGTAATGGAAACACCTGCAGAATCGCCCTACAATTGTGCCCGACTTCCATCACTGTTTTGAACACCACATCGAATTTATAGTAGTTAAATTCGATGTGGTGAAGGACTTCATTTATCTTGGTTCTGCTATTACCAGCAGCAATGATATCGGCCTTAAGATGACGCGAGGTGTAACTCTTGCCAACAGGTGCCACTTTGGGCTTATAGCTCAATTGAGTAGACAAGCTCTCTTTCGTCTCCACACTCTGCAAGATTCTCATAATCCCGGTACTTCTCTATGGCGCTTGTTTGAATGGACAGTCAAACAATCAGATGCCGATCAAACGAGTCACTCTGCAGGGACTAATGTGGCTGGGCCATGACGTCCGTATAGAAGGAAAGGTTCCGGTGAAGAAGTTGTGTGAAATAGTAATTGGCGGTCGACGGCGAAGAGGACGTCCTCGTGTCCCGTGGAAGGACCAAATTGAAGATGACCCGGCTTCTCTTGGCTTTAGTAACTGGAAAAGGTGTGCAGAAAAGAGATACACCTGGCGTGACATTGATCGATAGGCTGTAAGTAACGAATCAAAAATGACTCAACTGATTGGAGGTTCAAAATTTGGATGAAAGCTTGTTGAATTTTTGCAAATTGTGCGTATAGTTCGAAAGTTCGATTTGCATGATTTCGGCTAAAGAATTAATAATATTTGAAAAAAAAGAAAAATAACTTCCCACTAAAAAATATGTTAATATTAAAAAAAAACGGTCATGCACTCAGTTATGCTCGCCACTGTACAGGTGTACGCATATATTCATAGTATGTGTATATGTATATGTGTGCAGTAAGTAGATATGCGTGCTTGTGCAGTGCGGCGTTGGTATCAACTTTTCCATTTAGGATTTATGAGCGTCAGCGCCAACGAAAGTTTGTGCATTGCGAGCAGCGAAGTTGGCGTTAACCACACACCCGCCCGCAAGGCTAGCAACTGCTTTAGGTTGCTTGCGATTTGTAAACGAAACGTAATGAAACATCATACCACTTCGTATACTATTTTCAGAAGGCACCCTCTCCCTTCCACAGCGTACGGGGCTCCCCTCCAATGTGCGGAGTGAAAACTTTTGCTGTTTCGTTGAGTTGCCTGTTGTCTGTTTGGTTTGACTGCTTGTCTCTGCATCAGAGTACAATGTCGGTTAATTTGCGCTTATATCTACTTATGTACACACATACATGCACACACGTGTAGTTTTACTAATGGCTGTGCTCATATGTGTGTGTGTGTGTGGGAAATGGCGTGTCGGCCAGCTGCCCGACTGCTCTAATTCAATCGGCGCACGCAAATGATGCAAGATAGTGAAGTATAATTTTAGGGCCAGCTTGAATTATTCACAATTCGAAGGCAACAATAACGTCGTGCCACTTGGGTGTTTGAATTAAATATAAAGAATTAAAGTAGTTGAGACCACCAGCGCCAACAAGTGACGATTTGGATGAAGTAGGCGACCGAATAGGAGAAAGTGGTTTCTTGCAGAACAAATATCATATTTTCCAAGTCCTCACCTTGACTGAGTTAAATCAGTCCTAAGAGGGGTTTTCGATATGTACGGTTTAGATGGTCTTACTTTACAAAATCCAAAATTGCCTGCTTTTTCTAAATATCTTCGCAGCTTATGATATTACAGTTTTTTGGTACATTTTCTACTCCTCAGACTTTCGTGAGTACGGGCATCTTAAATGAAAAATTATGAAGTATAATTTTTTCTTTTCAAGAAAGTTCTGTGCTGCTACAGGTCGTTTGAAGATCTTGACTACGCCGATGACATATGTCTGCTGTCCCACAAATACTCACATATACTCGCACGGTCAACCAAGATCTAATCGGCCACTCTGCATGATAGATACTATGGGTAAAATCTTGGAGAAACTAATCTGCACGCGCCTGGAACAGCATCTGGAGAAAGTGCCGACTCAACTATCCGAATATCAGTTTGGTTTCCGAAAAGGTCGTTCAACCATCGACGCCGTCAGGAGGGTGACAAACATTGCAAGCAAGGCTATTGAGGGTGACAGGTGGATGCATGGCGATAAAAAAACTGTGCAATTGTCACTCTGGATGTCAAGAACGCCTTCAACTCGGCATACTGGCCCCATATTATAAAGGCTCTTGAAGAGAAAAAACACCAGCATACTTAGTACGGGTTATAAACAGTTATTTGTCGGAAGGAGTACTTCTGTACAATACAGATGAAGGTCCTAAGAGATATGCAGTAACGGGCGGACACATTATAGATCACATGCTGCAGTCGAAGTTGGTGTGGGCCAAGATGAGAGAATGGTCCACAAATGCGTTACAGGAACTGCGGAAAAAGGAATGGGAACGCAATAAAGAAAGAAGACAAAGAAGTAATGAAGGGTAGACGGAGACAGAAATATAAATGGCTAGCTTGGCCCTGCGATGCAATGCTTAAACGGCGGGACCGCAGGGCAAACTAAAGCTACAGCGGTCGGAGTTAGAGTTACATAGGTGTACTGTTTCGCAAGTCCAGTTTAGTAGTAATACTGACTGTGCGTGGTCCCGAATGAGGTGCACTCTTAGCGAATAGTATGAATCGTGCATGCAGTCTATATTGACGGTATCTTTGTAAGATTCCCCCTTCGAATAAAAAAAAAAACCTCGAACGGTCAAATATCGCAGTGGTAAGCGAATGTGCAGCGAAACTGGGGTTGAAAATCAACCATGCGAAGGCAAAGATATTGTGCGTCAATACTGCGGGCGCCCAAACCTTTCAGATAAACGGCAATAAACTTGAAGTAGCAGATGAGCTCTGCTATCTCGGAAGCGGCATTCTACGCGCGATTCTGTGTTTGATCTTTTGGACAAAATACAAAGACCATCACATACATCTAGGCGCACGTAATGGAGGATCTTTGAATCTAATGTAAAGTCTGCTGTTCGGTATGGGCGTGAGACATGGAACACAACAATGCGTGATATACAATCTCTTCAGGTGTTTATCAATCGCAGTCCTCGAAAAATTGTGCGCGTCTTCTGGCCAGATATCATCACTAATACCAACCTCTGGGGATTAACGGAGCAGATAACTGTTCATGTTGAATTTCGATGGCGAAAGTGGATATGGATCGGCCACAAACCATTTAATATGTGGAGGCGATTAGTTGAAGCAGAAGCGCTACAAGTTGGTCGCACTTGGCAGCAAATCAAATTCCTAGCTTTGAATAAATCGAATTTCAACTTGTTTATTGAGGTCCTTTGTTTCACCTAGGAACTACGTGAAAGTACATATATACAAAAATAAGTACAGTTCATGCAAAAATAAGTAAACCTTCTTTATTGTTCGACATAGTCTCCTCCATAGGCTTTTACACTTCATCCAATGCATTTCTAGTTTGTTGATCCCTTCCAAATAATAGGATTTCTCCAAGTCTGAAAAACAGCCATTCGCCTCTGCTACCAACTCCCTATTAGAATGAAACCTTTGTCTCACCAGCCATGCCTTCAAATCTAGTAGGAAATAGTAGTCCTAGGAATCCGAGGGAGCAAAGTCTGTAGAATAGGCGGGATGTGAAACGAGCTGGAACCCTACTTCCATTTATTTTGCGACCACAACTACTGAGGCGTGAGGTGGTGCGTTGTCGTGATGACAAAAGGAAAATCACCCGACTTCCTCGATTCTAGCGAATGCCAAATACCAAGAAATATACCGATCGGGCTGAAACTTGGTATGTGTTCGTCCAAGAGATGCTACTAATTAAGTATAACCTTGATGTGCGCCAGTAGTGTCATCTCTTTGACTTGTCACGTCACTTGGGGATTCGGCAGCCGAATTCTGCTTGATCATTTCACACATATTCACACACTCGTTCAATCAGTTGCGCTTCAGATGCAATGAAGTGACATTGCCTTGTTTTTTTTCGTATATCATCGATACATTCTCAGTTTTTTCGTAAACAACCCACTACGTGACCCCAGTTACGTCAGCAACTCAGCTCATTCTGTCAAATTCGCTGAGAGCCTGAATATAAACAAGTCGATAATACCTCTTGGGAGACATTAAAGGTCCTTTTGATGACACGAAAAAAGCCTCCTATATCACGCCATGCCAGTTAATTACACAAACAAATTTTAAACAATTTTCTCGCTATCATACAGTTGAGAGCTGAAGTAGGCTTTACAGTAAAGTCTTATTTCTCCACATATCGTTTCTACTGGATAATGCGCTTTGGTCGCTGCTATGACTCTAAAAACGTGTGTTGGTCTATATTGGTCTACCCAAAACATTCGCTGCCTTCACTCTACAAATAATTAGTTCAACTAAATATTATATAATTGAAGGAATTTCTGGATTAGACCAGAATGCAATACATATCACATATCACAACATACATTCGGATAGGTTCTGGCATTTGCCCATTCGTATTCTCTCGAACTGCAGCGAAATTTCTGTGGCCAGAAACTCAGGCAAGAGATGAGTTCACTGGTGCACTGACTTTTTGTTCTACTTGGCGACTAGAGTGACCGAAATCCGGTCAAGTACTGCCACTCTAACAGGGTTCCGCCATAATTTTGAGAAATAAAATGTGCTGCTACAAATACGAGTTGCTTTTAGTTATAGGAAATTCACAGCACTAGCACTGGTTTTTCAGCCACACAACGTACTTGTCTTTTTTGAAACTAAAATTTAATGGAAAGTTATGATTAATGATCCACTCATATCCGAAGTCTCTCGCTGAGAGACTTGAGAAGACTCTGACGTGCACGCTATTATTTCTTTGTTGTGAAGTTCAGTGGAGGTTAGGTTCAGGTTAAATAGAGATGTGATAGTATATTTATTGGGCTGGGGAATAAGTTCATAGCGTTTTCAAATTATCTTATATTTTACAACAATTCGTTTGCTGTTTGGCAAAGTTCACAAAAATCAACATTTTCGACAATCTTTGCTTTTCATCGAGGTCAAAAAGCTACCGAAGCAGCCCGGAACATTTGCAATGGGTATGGAGAAGGTGTCATAGGCAAATCTAAAGCACAAAGTCCAAAAATGACGACTTTGATTTCGCTGACAGCTCGCGCAGCGAAGGCTTTCCGAATTTTCTTTCTGAATTCGATGAAGAACGTCTCAAAGGAGAACGGCCGCCAAACCATTCGTGAATTGGCTGAAAAAATGAACTGCGATCATAAAACGATTCTCAATTACCTTCACTCAGTGGGATTTACCGAAAAATTTGGAGCCTGGATGCCTCGCGAGCTCAATGGAAAAAACAAAGAAAGTTGCCTTCAAATTGCTTCTCCGCATCTCGCCCGCCATCGAGCAACACGTGGTCATAAACAACGCTTTTTGTATCGAATCGTGACGGGAGATGAGAAATGGTGCCTATAGATCATTATGAATCAAAGAATGGAGTGGGAGGCTCCAGGAGATACGCCAAAGCCGAGAGTCAAGCCAGGTCTGCATCCGAATGAAGATCATGTTATGTGTTTGGTAGAACTGGGAGGGCATGGTGCACTGAGAAATGCTTCAAAAAAAAAAAAAAAAATGTTCCACGGCTAACAAGGAGCTCTACAGTGCTCAGCGACACCGCGTGAATGAGGCTATTCGGCTGAAAAGACCTGATAGATATGGTCAAACCACACTCCGTCATGCCAACGCCAGACCCTATGTGGCACAAGTCGTCAAAGCCGCACTCCAAGATCTCGAATGGGAGGTCTCTCAGCCGTATTCTCTGGACCTTGCATCAACCGATTGCCATCTTTTCCGCTCCCTGTCAAAGCGTCCCGCCTCCCTTCGGTAAAATAAGCTACGAACTTATTCCGCAACCTAATAGAATTTCCTCTGTTACGCCTGTCGCCGACCAATAGAATTTCGGCTGTGTTCAATGAATTTCTTCTCCTCTCACTTTCTGAAAAAATCGTAAATTTGGGCTGTTATAAGTCAACAGAAATACTCATTACCAATGAGAGGCGTGTTTGCCACTTTTTTAGCTAAATGATCAGAGTTTCCATTTCCCCCATGTCCTGCAGGCAGGCCCGACGAGAGGGGAGGGGATCGGGTACTTTTTCCCCCGGGCCCGGCGTTTTCAGAGGGGCCCGGACTCGAGATTATACGTATTTATATGAATTAGACATCATTTGAAAGGGCCCGCATTTGCAATTTTCCCCCGGGGCCCGGATTTTCCCCCGGGCCCGCATATGCTCTATGCTCTCTACGGCCCTGCCTGCAGGTCGAGGTAGAGTAACATAGAGTAAATAAAATAGTCTGACGATGCTGCTGTATATACATCTGTGTAATAAACGTCAGTGGCTGCCAAGAAAATAAGGAATTTTTACTGCAAATTTTGGTTTTGGAAATGCATATTTTTACTACAAGCTTTTATGGTGACCTTCGAAGAAAACCTTTACATAAACTAGTGAACATTCATGAAATTATAAGAGCGAATATAAAATTCAAATTATCTGCACAAAGCAGCTTTTATAAAAAACATCAACACGTTCATCTGTTCCATGCTGTTGTGGCTTATGTGATCAACGAACACTGATTATGTGCGAGAAATGCTGATGGTGCAAAACCCTACCAACAACCAACACCCAAGAAATGACTATGCAAGCTCCACCAACTCAAATTGAACGCAAGTAGCCACTACAATAATAACAACAAAAGTTTACGAAGTGAAAATATATTGGCAATTGCCACATGTAACTGTAATAATGTAATGATAACCACAACAGCAAGGATATAACTAAAGCGCGCACAATGGCAATACGTAAAATCGCACAGCAACAGTTTTCTTCGCCAGCTGGAGGTACGAATGGCGGCTACCGCGCATGCAGCCGACTAACTATGGAAATACACACAAACATACAAGCATCTACAACCATCAATAGCGATGTAATGGTGCAGCAGAGTTCCGGGATATCATTTAGCTCTTTTGTAAACAACCAACTGTAGTTGTTTTGCCAGCAACAAAGTTTGTGCTACAAAATATAATGCGAGCAGCAACAGTAATCAGCAACATAGTCATCAATAGCGGCGCCAACAATGAGCATAAGCATGAACACCAGCAGCACTGCAATCGAGCCAGCAATCGCATTCAAATTTATTTGCGCAATATTGCAATGTGCGAGATTACCCATTACTGATTTAACGCGAATTTACTAACTGCCAGAGAGAACTGAAAATTGCTCTAATATTGGACGTGCTCTGCGCGCGCTAGAAATTGCTGAAGGGGGTATTGAGTGTGATTTGCATTGTGTTATTTCGTATTAAAAAAAAAATACCCATTTTCTGCTTCAACACTTAGTTTCAGCGCTTTTAAAGTGCAGCAAAAGTATTTTACCAAGAAATTGGACATCCTAACCGCCCTCACAATTTAATCGTATCCTTTTCATTATATGCCTCTCAACTTTGATTTAAAAGCGATCAGATCAATAAAGCAAATCTAAACTAAGGTGGAATTAAGTAGCTTACTCGCAGTTCTTCATGTAAAACCCATGTTGAAAAAGATTAAGGCGTGGCTAATTTCAGTACGTTATCCGGATCTCAGCGAATTTTACAGAAACGACTGTATAGTTGGGTGTGAAATTACATGTGAAATTATCGTGCAGAATTTGTCTGCCAAAACCTCGTGACGTGGCAGGCGAAGTTCCTCTCACAATCGTGTTTTTCAGCATATTATTGGCCAAACCTGGTAATCTATCATGCCTAATACAAATAGTTGAGTCTGAAAGTATCTCATAAAAACTTTTGATGTTTGTAACACTGGTGTTACTGTTAGTTTTACATTTTCTTTTAATTTTAAATTTTTTGTTAGTTTTACATTTTCTGTTAGTTTTACATTTTCTGTTAGTTTCACATTTTTTCTTAATTTTACATTTTCTGTTAGTTTTACATTTTCTGTTAGTTTTGCATTTTCTGTTAATTTCATATTTTCTGTTAGTTTTACATTATCTGTTAATTTTACATTTCCTGTTAATTTTAAATTTTTGTTAGATTTACATTTTTTCTTAACTTTAAATTTTCTGTTAGTTTTACATTTCCTGTTAATTTTACATTTTCTATTAATTTCACATTTTCTGTTAATTTTATATTACATTTTCTGTTAGTTTTGCATCTTCTGTTAATTTAAAATTTTTGTTAGTTTTACATTTTCTGTTAATTTTAAATTTTTCTTAATTTTACATTTTCTGTTAGTTTTACATTTTCTCTTAATTTAACATTTTCAGTTAATTTTACATTATCTGTTAATTTTAAGTTTTTGTTAGATTTACATTTTCTCTTGACTTTAAATTTTCAGTTAATTTTGCATTTTCTTTTAACTTTGCATTTTCTGCTCATTTCACATTTTCAGTTAATTTTACATTTTCTGTTATATTAACATTTTGAGCTAATTTTACATTTCCTGTTAGTTTTACATTTTCTGTTAATTTTACATTTTCTGCTAATTTAACATTTTCTTTTAGTTTTAGACTTTCTGTTAATTTTACATTTTCTTTTAATTTAACATTTAGTGTTAGTTTTACATTATCTGTTAGTTTTACATTTTCTGTTAGTTTTACATTTTCTGTTAATTTTACATTTTCTGTTAATTTAACATTTTCTGTTAGTTATGTTTTTTCTGTTAGTTTTACATTTTATGTTAGTTTTACATTTTCTGTTAGTTTTACATTTACTGTTAATTTAAAAATGTCTGTTAATTTTACATTTTCTGTTAATTTTGCATTTTCTGTTAATTTTACATTTTCTGTTAATTTAAAAATGTCTGTTAATTTTACATTTTCTGTTAATTTTACATTTTCTGTTAATTTAACATTTTCTGTTAGTTTTACATTTTCTGTTAATTTAACATTTTCCGCTAGTTATGCTTTTTCTGTTAGTTTTACATTTTCTGTTAATTTTACATTATCTGTTACTTTTATTACGGCGGCCGCCGTAGCCGAATGGGTTGGTGCGTGATTACCATTCGGAATTCACAGAGAGGTCGTTGGTTCGAATCTCGGTGAAAGCAAAATTAATTAAAACATTTTTCTAATAGGGGTCGCCTCTCGGCAGGCAATAGCATACCTCCGAGTGTATTTCTGCCATGAAAAAGCTCCTCATAAAAATATCTGCCGTTCGGAGTCGGCTTGAAACTGTCGGCTCCACATGTGGCACAATATCAAGACGCACACCACAAATAGGAGGAGGAGCTCGGCTAAACACCTAACAGAAGTGTACGCGCCAATTATTTATTTATTTTTTTTTGTTAATATAGTTTTACATTTTCTATTTATTTTACATTTTCTGTTAATTTAAAAATTTCTGTTAATTTTACATTTGCTGTTAATTTAACATTTTATGTTAGTTTTAAATTTTCTCGTAATTTGAAATTTTCTGTTTTACATTTGCTGTTAATTTTACATTTACTGTTCGTTTTACAAAGGTTTTTATTTGTACTACTCATTTAACATTTTCTGTTAGTTCAGTAAAGCTAAATTAACAGCACTCAGAAAGTGAATGAATTAATATTGATACAAAGACATTTGTATGAAAATTGGTATATTCAAGGGCTATATTCAACTGCGTTTAAGCCCATTCTGCAGTTTAGACTCAATCGGCTTGCTAGTCTGTCCCGACAAAAAACACAAAAGAAGGGTACCGCGAATATTTTAATATTTTTTATTAGAATTTTAATCAATGTTTTAGATTTAGTTTCGCTCAATTAAAGTGGTAAAATTCAGTAAACAGGTATTTTTACATATTTCTCTATTACAATAAGCAGCCCAAGATATTCAGAATTTTTTCCAATAAATTCATATCTGATACAGAAAGTCCCCTGAACTAAAAAAAAATATAACAAAATAGGCAAAACCTCAACACTCGAATTTAAGTTGACTTGCCCCTGTCTAAAATGCGTCACTTATTGACCAAACTACTCTACGCACTCGCAAGCCCATAAAAACAAAAATTCAGTGCTACCATTAATAAAGCAATTGTTGGCATTCTTTTCAAATGTAAATTGGCTTAAAGAATTTCTCAGCGATATCCTGCCTGTGCGTTTGCTTCTTACCATACGAACTTAAGTGTGCCAGATTTGCTATGAATTGCGTAATCTTTTGTTATTGTATTTTTGTTATAACTAAGTTTTTTTGCACTAAATATTGGTGTTGGTGTTAGCAAAGTTACTCGGCCAAATTTATGCCAGTGCCCTTTCACTTTAGTACTTTCTTCCCTGTGCCAGACTTGTGCAAGGAAGGAACATTGAACGCCCTTGTAATACAAATACCTTTATATTTATTTTTCAGAACTATAGCACAGGGAGTTTTTGGCAAGTTTTCACTATTATAGTTTTTTTTCTTGTTTAATTATATATAATAATTTTTTTATTTCTTATTTAATTGTAACAATTTTTTATGAAAATAAGTTTATTTTCCTCCAAAAACTATATAAATCTAAGTTTCAAGTTTTCTGCAGAGTAAAAGAACTTTAGCATATTTCCATTAAAATTTTAACTTTTTAATCAGAATTTAAAAAATTTCAATTATGAAGCTTTTTAGTTTACTGAATTCTGGTATAATAAAGTGCCAATTTAGAGTCACTTAAAAATTGCATTGCGTTTTTTTTAAATTTGTTTGCTAACAGTGTTGAGTGTCCTCTTCCGTATAAAAAAATGTGGATTGCTTAAAGGCATAAGGAGGACGGCCGGAATATACACGTATAAGACCCCATAAAGCAATAACACAGTGCCACAGTCATTTGGTACTTTTCAGATGATATAGCAGATCTACATAGACTAGCACAGCAAAAAATCATGTCCCATAATTTCTTGTATACCTACAAAATCTTTGATTGATAGTATCCCCTATTTCCACCGATTTATGATTTTGGGTAGGTCCTGCAATGCGGAAGCTTTTGAAGTTTTGTTAGTTAGTTTCGAGTTAAAATTTTCTTTCGTTTATTGTATCGTGAAAATAATTCTTTAGCTTCTGTATTTTGAATGCACTTTAGACCGAGTTGGTCCCCATACGGTAGAAAAATCTTTGCAATTAACTACCCTTCCCCACTACCTTCAAAGCCTTGTCTATATTCTGTAGAAAACTTGGAATTTCATAGATTAAGTATATATATAGGAATAAATATGAATATTAATATGGAAGCTTTGAGAGTATTTAAGGGTCATACAAATTTTTGTTTCCAACTCTAAACAGTTAAGCCCCTACCCTAGGTAAACGTGGCCAGAATGGCCTGGCTTTTTTGGACAACATTGCAGATGTTGCAGATATCAAACCAGTTAATAAAGCCAGCTTGGTTATAGAGGACTAAGTAGAGTGGAGATAGAATAGCTCCGGTGATACCACAAAGGACCACTAACTGGCCTAGGAGTGTCGATAGATAGCCACTTCATCTAACCTAACCTTCGTTGATCTTCTACAAAAGCTGTTAGTTCTCGCTGATTATATGAAACAGCTAGCCCAACGAAGTGTTCTGGGCCTTCACATGTCGGTCGTTTTTCCGCAGCTTGGGGGCTCGGGTAGTAAAAATAAACAGTGTACAATCCCTCGTAATTCTTTCTATAAAGAAAAATCTATGCAAACCATCTTCTTTTGAGCGATTGCATATAGGGCAGGTGCGTTCATTTATAAGAATACATGAAGACCTACATATCAAATTAGTTCTTTGAATGAACTCCTGATATGATGATGCATTTTTTGATTCCAAATTTGTACCTATTAATTTAGAAAAGTTTCTCTCTCATTCCCTTCACTCCTGCACGACGCCTTACCTAAGTCTTCACTTTTCATGCATTGGGTATTGACGGCACGGGATGACGCTTTGGCTGTTTCCGTCGATTGCGAAAATGCTGTAACATTTATATGTACGAGTACATCGACCACATTTCGCGTCAAGATTATATAAAAGCAAATGCGTTGGAATTCGTTGCCGTTACAACGGCAAAAATAACAAGCAATGACACATATCTCGTTAAAATTGCTCCATAGCCGCTACTTTTGCTCTGCGGTTAGACTGCGGATTGTGTTGGCGCATTCCATTTGCAAAATGATTGGAATTTACGCTTTCAATGAACGTTTGACTCTGTTAGTGTGTTGGTGTAGTGTAGCCAGCGAACATCGAACGGTAAATGCTGTATGCTGAGTGGTGTATGGCGAAAGGCAAATGGTTAATGGCTTACTAAGTTGCAGTTGTGCAGAGTAGCGGTCGTTCGGCAGTTTGTAGAACGAGCGTAGTAGGGGGATCTGCTTAAAAATTCGGTGCAATCGTACGGAGAAGGCGTACAAGCACTACGAATGCAGCTTGGCGACCACAGCAGAAGGCAGTATGAAATGTAGGAAAGTGGAGAAGTGAGGCTGGGAATGCTGTCAGGGACGGTTTGCTGTTTGTTGTTTTTACTTGTAACTCGGTTCTCCCTTGATTGTAGTCACATATCGGCAACCATTGGCGATTGAATAGTTCGATAGCCAAGCAAGAAGTTGGCCCTTGCCTTTGGTGGGGCAGCTTAGCAATGCGATGCGATGCATATTTGTCAATGCTTCAATTCCACAAATACAAATGAATCACAGCTGCTTAACACAGTCACGCAGTTATCGTAATGTCGACTCATTACATTAGCGGGGTATGCGAGTATGTGTGTATGTATAATTGCAATTGCTGTTGCTCATTTGCGCCATTTCGCAATTGATTTTGTGGAAATCGCTCATAATTTTTCTGTGAAATCCGCGGCCTAAGCAACACTGCAACGATAAATTTGGTTGGCAATAAACGAGCGTTCGCCAAAATTTGGCGCGGCGCTAAGGGTTGATGAAACTACAGCCAAATCCAATGCGATCTAGCGTGAAAGCAAGTGGAAAGCCCGCTGACCGCAAATGAAGCTTGCAACATGAAATGTTCTTTTGGCCAAGGTAATCCTACGCAGCTGTACTACTGTCTTTAGGTTGCGTGACAGAGAGGTGCAGCATTTACATTTCTATTACTGGCTTCGTCAGCGTTCTATCGCATTAATGAGCGCCAGTGGCTGCAAAATGGGATGCAATCGTTGGAGTGTGCTATTAAAACAGCGGTCGAGTGCATCGATTGGACAGAAAACTTCGATTGCGGAAATTTCCACAATAAGAATGTTCCGATTGACGTACTCACTATATTTGCATATCTGGAGAGGATTTCGCACGAAGTCGTGTTTGAGTTGTTAGAAAAGAAGAAACAGATCTGATAAGTTTTGTGAGGGTCAATATTTTTTTATGTGAGCTCTTGCAAGAGAGAAGGTGCTTACTGTAGTTTGCAGTTGAAAGTTTGATATTTTTGGTTATAGTTTATTTCCAAACATTTTGCTATTTGAGTGGGATTGCCTTGTTGAAAGTTTTGTGTCAGTAAAAAAAAATGAATAACTTCTTTGTAGGTAGGTAAGTGAAATTCCCCCGTTTTGAAAACCTCCAATAGTCAGATATCTACAAACATCCAGAGATGTTGATATAGCGGAGAAGATTGATGGGATTTAGTTTGGCGCACCTCCCCAGGCTGTCGAGGAAAACAGCACCCAGTGTCCTTAATCGTCCAGCTTCCAAACCCATTTCCATTTACAGTGAAACTGTTCAACAGTCTCTTTTTCTGAAAGCGCCCACAACTTCTGCACTGGGGCCTAAAAGGTAATGCTTCTCACAGCTTTTCCGCATATGAGCCGATCGACTAATGGGGGGTAAATACAACTACGAGTTTGGCAATTCAATGGCGTGGAGTCCTATGGACTTTTTGAATCCTCCGTCTATTGTACTGGAGCTACAGGGTTTTTGAAATATGTAGCACATGAAGTAATGGAGGTTCATATTTTTTGCGCTTTCTTAAGAAATAAGTTTTGCAATTCCCCTTTAACAACAGTTTGGGGGTTGTCGATGACCAAGAAGGAGGTCTCTGAGACCAATTAATCGAGCTCTTACTGGCAGGCTCATCGACAATTTCATTACTTTCTATGTTTCTATGTGTGCCGGCCGCCGTAGCCGAATGGGTTGGTGCGTGACTACCATTCGGAAATACAGAGAGAACGTTGGTTCGAATCTCGGTGAAGACACCAAAATTAAGAAAAACATTTTTCTAATAGCGGTTGCCCCTCGGCAGGCAATGGCGAACCTCCGAGTGTATTTCTGCCATGAAAAAGCTCCTCATAAAAATATCTGCCGTTCGGAGTCGGCTTAAACCTGTAGGTCCCTCCATTTGTGGAACAACATCAAGGCGCACACCACAAATAGGAGGAGGAGCTCGGTCAAGTACCAAAAAAGCGTGTGCGCGCCAATTATATATATATATAAAAGCATATATATATATTTCTATGTCCTGGAACTCAGATCAGATAAATGTTATCTGCACTGCCGCGAGATTTAATCTCCTTCTTATAAATCTGCACCATGAAACTATATTGGATCTGCGCCATGGTGTCTTTAGAGCCGTGATCGTGGTTTGGCTATCGGAAAAAATGTTAATATCTTTTATAATATCACTTACAGCGAAAGTCGCCTGCTGCGTTGAGTGGTTTGCTTCCTCCTCCTCTTCTAGGCAGACTCCCTTCCCGAGATTACTTTCTGCTTTAGTTTGGGAGGACCCAGAACGATACTCCTGAAATGGACCAGTTCTATTCATTCCCGTTTAGGTCTGCCATATTTCTCGCCAGCTTCATGCCATCGGTTCGTCTTCTTATGCCTCTGTCTATGAGGCTTCGATTTGTTGCATTGTGTCGAGATCAATATTTTTTCCGCAATAAATCTTCAATGTATCTTTGAACCGCATTCCAGTTGTCCTCACGTTCAAGAATTTTGCTGATTATTTTGGTCGGCGCTATGTCAGAATCGGTGCATGTTTTACCGGCGGTGCTTCCAAGCACTTCGTTTAGATCCACCTTGCCCTCATTTCATCTATCTCTGTTTCTTTCTTCTGTTGTTTTCTCGCTTCCTTCTTTCTATTGTTTTGCGTTATTCATTTCAATTCGATTGGGTCTGGACTTCAGTCCGCTATCTTCATATCAAAGTCCAGTTTTCCTACATGTCCCCATTGTTGTCAATGCGGGTAAAGAAGACATGCAAGGATTGACTGTACGCTTCAGAGCAATAGACCTCAGAGCCAGGACAAGAACTAGTCAGAATTTCTCAACTGAACCTACACCAGCAACTTAATTGAGACGTATAAGGAACGTACCCGAAGGCTTGGCCAAGTTTTAATAGGAGGGGGGCACCGCTGCAGTATTAGTCGGGAAGACGTTTCAGCAAGATGTCACTATTGTTTACTAAGATGTGAGAATACTACAGAAACCCCTGTGGGCTCCTTCTCACGTTGGAAAGTAGCTAGTGGATGCTGGGGTGTCAGCAACCAGGGAGCGCCTGTAATGTCGGAGACGGTGAGCGGCTTGATATATACTTGCAAGGATAATGTTGAGCATTGCCAGGTTAGCGCTGATCTGACACCTTACCTTGCAGTCGCACACTGTACGTCCAATCTGATCACCTTTTATATTTTAAGTTCTCAAGCTCACCAAAAAAAACACCCGATACTTTAGTTTGATATTATTCATACAGCGTAATTATCATGAGGGCTGCCTTCCTAATTATAATTAAAATCTTGCATGCTCTTCAGTCAGCTTTCCAACTGCGTAAATATTTGTATAGCCGCATATTCATGTAAGTGGGCTTGTAAGTCTCTTAAATACCCCCGCTATATACGAGTAAATATGATATAAATGATATTAAGAAACACCCGCTAATCAAATTCTGCTCAGCACACAGCGTTCACTGCGCATCTATGAACTATTACCCCACTAAAGTTGCCCTCAACATATTCGCTTTGTAGTTTGCACTACGAACATTAGCTGCCTTTTAATTAAATATTAAAATGATTTTAAGTGTAAAGTGTTGGTCGTACATGTGCGCGTAGGTGTGATAATGAGGTGTGGCTGTGTGCCGGCAGGTGTAGCGCTCAGCTCTGTATTCCCATGATAACTTTTAGTATGCGCAAAAACACAAAATAAAGGTAACCATACACTTAAAATTATACGAGTACATTATTAGCTGAGGGTGGATGTGTGTGTGTACGGAGCATAGAGTATTGTCACGACGCGCCAATTTTCAATTAACTAAAACACTTGTAATATCATAGCGCGACAGCGGCAACTTAATTACTCTTTTTGTGTTTTAAGTGAGCTTTTGGGTGTAGAGGAGAGGATAACAAAAAAACAAACTTGCACGAATAATTTTCGTTGAGATGCTGCTGCTATAGGGAGTAGCATGTAAATGTATGCGATTTCAGGTAGTCACCTATACATATACCAACGCATGCTCATACTTAATGTATTTGTATGTATATGATTGTGTATGTATGTATGTATTCTCGACATACACTCTCGCACAGAATAAATTGCGATGTGCAGTCAAAAATGTGGTTTTTGGTGAGCTTAAAAAGTAATGAAAATTTATTCAAGCAAAAGAAATTTATTTTTATCAGTAAATTTTAAAATTATATTTTCAAAGATTTTTCGGTCTTTAGGGTTAGCATGTTTTAATTTATATGCAGTGTATATATTGGACGCAATGAAGAGAGAAAAAAAGAAAATAAATACATGTTTTTATTTAAAAACGGTGTAAAAAAAGTAATAATATTGAAATAATAAAAAAAATCTTTTGTATTGATAAAAAAAAATATTTGTTTATTTAAAAATTAAGCAAAAACAAATAATAAAAATATAATAAATAAATAATATTTTTTAAATTTAAAAGTGAAGTAAGAAAATGATAATAATTAGGAAAAATAAATAAATAAAAAAATGTTTTGAATTTAAAAATGAGGTGGAAAAAATATTAATAAATAAACATAAATAAAATATTTTCCTAATGCAAGAAAGAAGTAAAAAACAGATAAATAAAAGAAAATACTGCTTTTGATGTAAAACACAAGTAAAAACAGAAAAATAATAAGAAACATATTTTTTAAAATTTACAAATAAAGTAAAACGTTAATATCCAACAAAATGATTAAGAAATATTCTTTTTTTAATTTAATTTAATTTAATTCTTAACCTTAAAAAACAGTTTTTTATTTGATTAATTTTTTTTTCTTCATTTTCTCTAATATTTATTTTTTAAATAAATAAAAACATAGGTCTTAAAATAAGAAAGATAATAATAAATAAAGAAATATAAAATTATTTTTTTAATTTAAAATAAAATAAAAGGAACAAATAATGCATACAAAAATAGTAATAAAAAAAAATTTTTAAAATTTAAAAATTAAGTAAAAAATAATAATAAGTAAAAAAAGTTTTTAATTTAAAAATGCATCTGAACCAGAAACGCATCATCATTGGAGCAGACGCTAATGCACATCATATTGTTTGGGGTAGTTCAAACAACAACACACGAGGTGAGCAACTCTTTGACTACATTCTAGCGAATAAGCTTGATATATGTAATAGAGGTGATGTCCCTACGTTTCTTAACTCGTCTAGAAGAGAGGTACTCGATATTACTCTTGCTAGCGAATCATGTACACAATTGGTGCAGGATTGGAGCGTTGATAAACAGCACTCTTTTTCCGACCACCAATATATAACATTCACTTTAAAAGCCGAAAGAGCAAAACCCATGAAGTACCTTAACAAAAAACGTATGGATTGGAAAGATATAAAGAACATTTTGCCAACAGACTTCCTGACATCAGGCAGTTTGAAATGGCAAATAAAAACGATATCGAAAACGCTGTCAACATAATAACGAAGACGTGTCAAAGCGCAACACGACAATCTTGTCCCCTGACAAAAACAGGAGGTAAGCATAAACCTTTTTGGTGGACTCCAGAAATCTCAGAACTTCGCAATCGAACTCGGAAACTCTTTAACCAATCTAAAATAACAGACGAATGGGAAGAATATCGACAATGTCTCAAAGACTTTAAGAAAGCTGTCAGAAGTGCAAAACGCACATCCTGGCGATCATACACCCAAGAATTAGAGAACACTTCAGAAGTAAGCAGACTACGCAAGATTCTTGCATCAAACCCAGTCTCTCCCAGTTTTATCATGACTCAAGATGGAACTTGGACTACTTCAACTGACCACACTCTTAGAATACTTCTAGAATCCCACTTTCCTGGCTGCGTTGCCAACTTACCTGCACTTCCCAGCACTCTTCAGAGTAATTATGGGAATAGATCAGATCTAATCAGCTCTAATAGCATATCTACAGCAATACTAAGTTTTAAAAAATTTAAATCACCAGGTCCTGACAACATCATTCCAGCAGGACTTCAAGAAGGACTAGAAGTTCTGCTGCCTTGGTTAACAAGGATCTTTAACAAGTGTTTAAATCTCTCTTATCTTCCGACAATTTGGAAGAAATCGAAGGTAGTATTCATTCCGAAAACGGGGAAGCCTTCACACTGCAAACCAAACGACTTCAGGCCCATTAGCCTAACCTCTTTTTGCTTAAAGGCTTTTGAAAAAGTCTTAGATGAGCAAATCAAAACCCAACTTGATACTAAGTTGATCTCTGAAGCACAACATGCCTACACTAAAGGGAAATCGACTGAAACGACACTTCATTCACTGGTGCAAACAGTGGAAACTTCCCTTCACAATAAGGAGTACTCTCTTGTCGCATTTATGGACATAGAAGGTGCTTTTAATAATATTGAACCCAACGCTATTTTGTCTGAAATTGCCAAGTTGGGTATTAATTACTCCATCCGAAAGATGATCGAGCAAATGCTCCAAAATAGAATAATCACTTCAGAGTTGGGGTTAAGCCGCATGAGAATGTACGCCGTCAAAGGCACTCCTCAAGGCGGAGTACTTTCACCCCTTCTCTGGAATCTCGCTGTAAACAGTTTGCTTCGAAATCTCGAAAAAGCAGGCTGCAAGGTTGTAGCCTATGCAGATGATATTGCTCTCTGCGTGTCAGGCAAACACCTGAATACCCTCACTGAGCTCATGCACCGCTCAATCAATATTCTGTCAAAATGGTGCACCGAATGCGGACTAAATGCGAATCCAGCACATACAGATCTTGTTCTCTTCAATAGGAAACAACAATCTCCTCCACTGCAAACAATAACTTTAAAAGGGGAATCATTACTCCTATCTGATTCAGCTAAATATCTAGGAGTTATTCTAGATAGGAAGTTGAGTTGGAAATTGAACATCGAAAACAGATGTAAAAAAGCTTTCATAGCTCTTTATACTTGTAAGAAAGCTATAGGCAAAACCTGGGGTTTTTCACCACAGATCATTTATTGGATATATACCTCGATCATCAAACCGATACCCTTCTACGGTGTGGTTGTATGGTGGGCAGCACTCGAAAAACGGTGTAGAGTAGCCACAATTGATCGAGTGCAAAGAACAGCCTACCTCCTGATTACGGGATGCTTAAGTACAACACCTACTAAGGCTCTAAATACGTTGCTTCACTTGTTCCCTACCGATCTGGCTGGCACAGTGACTGCAGCGAAAGCAGCGACACGCATGAATGCTATATCCAAATGGGAAAAGTATCTTGGCCATTCGGCCATACTGAACCGGAACAGTGTTATCTCTTCCGACATAGACTATCATGTAAGTCTTCCATCACCACCTTTGCTATTCTCCTGTTCACTCCCAACTAGGGAAGAATGGAAGCCAAATCTAACCGAAATCGATGGCCCTCTGATTATATATACAGATGGTTCAAAAGAAGACGGCAAAGTGGGATTTGGAATCTTTTCCAATTCCCCTCACATCAATCTATCATTTAGATTACCCGACTACTGTACCGTATTCCAAGCGGAAGTATGCGCTATCTGGTATGCTGCGAAAACTCTCTTAGAAAATAGAATATTACTAGAGGATATCCACTTTTTCACCGACAGTCAAGCGGCCGTTCGAGCACTCAGCTCCTCTTATACCCACTCAGATGTGGTTCGATTCTGTCTCTTATCTCTTAACGAGATAAGTGTTCAGAATTATGTCCAAGTTATCTGGATACCGGGTCACAGTGGATTCGAAGGTAACTGCAAAGCTGATGAGCTCGCAAGAGCTGGAGCTGCACAATCAAATATTAGTAACTTACCCACAATCCACATTCCGCTCGCAACATGTAAATTGCTCATTGATCGAGAATTTCACAACATTGCTGATCGGAGGTGGCGAGTGGAAAGTACTTGCGTTACGACCAGATAAATCTGGCCATCCTACAATCTGAAACAGGCAAAAACCCTTATAAGTATTTCGAAACACGAACTAAGGCCTATAATACCTCTTATCACCGGCCACTGCCTTTTGGGCACTCACGCACGTCGGCTCGGGGTTCCTCAAAACGACCTGTGCAGATACTGCGAGAACGAAGATGAGAAAGTGTCGAGCAGACATTTGCTGTGCAGTTGTCCCGGTCTAGCCAAAAGTCGACTCGCTCTTCTAGGCTCTCCAACAATTGACAATCTTTCAGTACTCCCGAACCTGAAAATCGAATCTCTCATCAAATTCTCGAAACGAATTAATATCTTTGACTAAAATCTACAATAAAAATCTCGGTTAGGTGGGGAAATCATATAACATAATGAGCTCTAGGGCAACACAATGGACCCAACTTGCGGTCTATGTGGCACTCCGATGCGGGGTCACCCTTAAACCAACAAACCAACCAACCAAAATGCAGTAAAGCAAATAACAGTAAGAAAAAAATAAATAAATAAAACTATATTTTAAATTTAAAAATGGAGTAAGGAAGATAATAATAAATAAAAAAATGTAAGTGAAGTAAAAAAATAACAATAAAAAAAATAAATAATATGTTTTTAATTTAAAAATGAAATAAAAATAATAAAAATACAAAAAAAAAAAAACCAAGTAAATAAAAAAAAAATTAAAAAAAAAACAAAAATAATAATAATGGTTGGTTTGTTGGTTTAAGGGTGACCCCGCATCGGAGTGCCACATAGACCGCAAGTTGGGTCCATTGTGTTGCCCTAGAGCTCATTATGTTATATGATTTCCCCACCTAACCGAGATTTTTATTGTAGATTTTAGTCAAAGATATTAATTCGTTTCGAGAATTTGATGAGAGATTCGATTTTCAGGTTCGGGAGTACTGAAAGATTGTCAATTGTTGGAGAGCCTAGAAGAGCGAGTCGACTTTTGGCTAGACCGGGACAACTGCACAGCAAATGTCTGCTCGACACTTTCTCATCTTCGTTCTCGCAGTATCTGCACAGGTCGTTTTGAGGAACCCCGAGCCGACGTGCGTGAGTGCCCAAAAGGCAGTGGCCGGTGATAAGAGGTATTATAGGCCTTAGTTCGTGTTTCGAAATACTTATAAGGGTTTTTGCCTGTTTCAGATTGTAGGATGGCCAGATTTATCTGGTCGTAACGCAAGTACTTTCCACTCGCCACCTCCGATCAGCAATGTTGTGAAATTCTCGATCAATGAGCAATTTACATGTTGCGAGCGGAATGTGGATTGTGGGTAAGTTACTAATATTTGATTGTGCAGCTCCAGCTCTTGCGAGCTCATCAGCTTTGCAGTTACCTTCGAATCCACTGTGACCCGGTATCCAGATAACTTGGACATAATTCTGAACACTTATCTCGTTAAGAGATAAGAGACAGAATCGAACCACATCTGAGTGGGTATAAGAGGAGCTGAGTGCTCGAACGGCCGCTTGACTGTCGGTGAAAAAGTGGATATCCTCTAGTAATATTCTATTTTCTAAGAGAGTTTTCGCAGCATACCAGATAGCGCATACTTCCGCTTGGAATACGGTACAGTAGTCGGGTAATCTAAATGATAGATTGATGTGAGGGGAATTGGAAAAGATTCCAAATCCCACTTTGCCGTCTTCTTTTGAACCATCTGTATATATAATCAGAGGGCCATCGATTTCGGTTAGATTTGGCTTCCATTCTTCCCTAGTTGGGAGTGAACAGGAGAATAGCAAAGGTGGTGATGGAAGACTTACATGATAGTCTATGTCGGAAGAGATAACACTGTTCCGGTTCAGTATGGCCGAATGGCCAAGATACTTTTCCCATTTGGATATAGCATTCATGCGTGTCGCTGCTTTCGCTGCAGTCACTGTGCCAGCCAGATCGGTAGGGAACAAGTGAAGCAACGTATTTAGAGCCTTAGTAGGTGTTGTACTTAAGCATCCCGTAATCAGGAGGTAGGCTGTTCTTTGCACTCGATCAATTGTGGCTACTCTACACCGTTTTTCGAGTGCTGCCCACCATACAACCACACCGTAGAAGGGTATCGGTTTGATGATCGAGGTATATATCCAATAAATGATCTGTGGTGAAAAACCCCAGGTTTTGCCTATAGCTTTCTTACAAGTATAAAGAGCTATGAAAGCTTTTTTACATCTGTTTTCGATGTTCAATTTCCAACTCAACTTCCTATCTAGAATAACTCCTAGATATTTAGCTGAATCAGATAGGAGTAATGATTCCCCTTTTAAAGTTATTGTTTGCAGTGGAGGAGATTGTTGTTTCCTATTGAAGAGAACAAGATCTGTATGTGCTGGATTCGCATTTAGTCCGCATTCGGTGCACCATTTTGACAGAATATTGATTGAGCGGTGCATGAGCTCAGTGAGGGTATTCAGGTGTTTGCCTGACACGCAGAGAGCAATATCATCTGCATAGGCTACAACCTTGCAGCCTGCTTTTTCGAGATTTCGAAGCAAACTGTTTACAGCGAGATTCCAGAGAAGGGGTGAAAGTACTCCGCCTTGAGGAGTGCCTTTGACGGCGTACATTCTCATGCGGCTTAACCCCAACTCTGAAGTGATTATTCTATTTTGGAGCATTTGCTCGATCATCTTTCGGATGGAGTAATTAATACCCAACTTGGCAATTTCAGACAAAATAGCGTTGGGTTCAATATTATTAAAAGCACCTTCTATGTCCATAAATGCGACAAGAGAGTACTCCTTATTGTGAAGGGAAGTTTCCACTGTTTGCACCAGTGAATGAAGTGTCGTTTCAGTCGATTTCCCTTTAGTGTAGGCATGTTGTGCTTCAGAGATCAACTTAGTATCAAGTTGGGTTTTGATTTGCTCATCTAAGACTTTTTCAAAAGCCTTTAAGCAAAAAGAGGTTAGGCTAATGGGCCTGAAGTCGTTTGGTTTGCAGTGTGAAGGCTTCCCCGTTTTCGGAATGAATACTACCTTCGATTTCTTCCAAATTGTCGGAAGATAAGAGAGATTTAAACACTTGTTAAAGATCCTTGTTAACCAAGGCAGCAGAACTTCTAGTCCTTCTTGAAGTTCTGCTGGAATGATGTAGTCAGGAAAATAATAATACATATATAAAAAAAATTTAATTTAAGAATTAAGTAAAACAAATGATAAAAAAAAACGTTTTTAATTTAAAAGTGCACTAAAGAAAACAACAATAAATAAAAAATAAATAAATAAATGTATTTTTTAAATTTAAAAATGGAGTAAAGAAAATAATAATAAATAAAAAAATTTAAAATGAAGTAAAAATAATAAAAATTAAGAAAAAAACATACAAGTAAATAAAAAATGTTTTTAATTTAAAAATGCAGTAAAGAATAATAGTAAATAAAAAATAGAAAACAATGAAAGTATTTTTTTAATTAACAATAAATGAAATAGAAATAAATAATACGTTTTTAATTTAAAAATGAAGTAAAAAATAATAATAATTAAAAAAACATCAAAGTATATTAAAAACAAAAAAAAAATAAGAATTACATAAAGATGTTTTTTTTTTTTAATTTAAATATGAAGTATAGAAAATAATAATAAATAAAAAGATTTTAAATGAAGTAAAAAAATAACAATAAAAAAAGTAAATAATATAATTTTAATTTAAAAATGAAGTAAAGAATTATTATTAAATTAAAAAAAAAAAAAAACAAAAATAATAATAATATAAAAAAAAAAATTTTATTTAAAAATTAAATAAAAAAAATAATAAAAAACGTTTTTAATTTAAAAATGCAGTAAAAAAATAAATAAATGAAAGTATTTTTTTAAATTAAAAAATGAAGTAAAGAAGTAATAATAATTAAAATATAAAAAAAATTGTTTTAATATCAAAATCAAATAAAAAAATAATAATTAATAAATAAAAAAAATAAGTATATCGTACAAAAATATTTTCAAATGTAAACTAAATTCAGCTCTTGCTGTTAACCCCAAAGATTTGATATAATATTTCCGAACTTAGTCGGAGCTTTAAACTGAAGTAAAATTTCTGTTGGAAATATATTTTGAATTAACGTTTCATAGAATTTACGGGAGTCCCCATTTTAGTATTAAATCTAACAGACCACATTTTGAATTGAGCGCAAATATGTTTGCACCTTATTTTATCCAACAGTGTATTTGCAACGTTTAAACCCTTTTAGTTACTCATTTAAACCGCTGGTTGCTCACATTGCTCTCGTGGCACTGCGTTGGTGGTGTTGCTACTTGCTAAGTGGCAGCGAACACTTCAATTTCCAACAAATGTTTGCATTAATTGCTATTTAATTTTCGCACCTGTTGGAAATACTTACTTGGCTGGCTGGTACTTAGCAGCGCAAACACACACACACATTCACATAAATTAAGCTATGCGCTATTCGCTGTTCGTTGTTTGTTATTTGCTGTGCATAATCTTTAATTGCAACGCTGTTTGTGGTAGATTTAGAGGCAGTCAAATGACGAAAGTGAAATGCTGTGGCTCATCAAAGTGCCTTTTGATGAACTAACGAATCAGTGGCAAATGTAAGTAAGATGATGAGTGGAAAGGTTAGAGGAAAAGACGAGTAGATATGCGAGGAGCATCACTGTTTAGTCAAGCGGTGTATAGGCGGTTGCTAGACGATAAGAATAGTAGTTAAAAATATACTTTTAGTAAAATTAAAGTAGTATTTTTTAAAGACAATCTTCTTTTCATGCAAGTTTTTAATAAATTTCCACATTTTATATGATGAAAAAATCTAATTTTTGATTGTGATCTATCCTTTTTCCTTCTATAGTTTGCCTTGATTAGCGCATGCAATTCCCCAAAGCACTCAAACCAAAAAAGTTGAGCTTCAAAAGCAGTATATATTTGTTTTTTATTTTCCCATAGTTCCTAGATGGAACACAGGGCCTCGCATATGCAGTTAGTGATTCAGTAAACCTCGCACGCGTTGTTGCATCTGTGAATTTCTCAACGTCGAATTTCTTTTGCACTTTGGCCACTTCCTACATCGGCTCCTCGCTTATTATGTACGTCGATGAGGGAGCCACGCCATTTACGGCTTTTCAGTTACTCGATCGAGTGACAGCCATGTTGTCTCATGGATGCGCTTGTGATTGAATAACGGCAATAACAAGATCGTAGTTGGCGCGAAACTGGGTAAACAGCTTAGTGAGCGTACCCAAGCTATGTTGCCCCATTGCCCTTTCGAGTCCCAGGTTACGTTGGCCAACTTGCGCATTCAACTTGCCCATTAGGATAACTATGTCGCCTTTGTTGATACCGTTTATTACCTTTGAAGGTGTACTGTAGGACAGGTCCTCGACTGCTAGATCTGCACATTCACCGGAGCGTAGCATTGCACTTCCTTGCTTTTGTACGCAATCTTATCGCGATGATTCTCTCAGAATGGGCTTTCCAATCTATAAGCGCCGCTGCAGCTGACTTGGAGAGACGAAATCCGACGCCTCTTTCCCTTCTTCGATTGGAATGGTTTCCTGAGAAGAGGAGTTCTTGGCCAGTAGTTGTTGAGAGCTCGCCCGATACAGCCCATCTGATTTCACAGAGACGTCTATAATGCTGAAACTCGTTGCATAGTTGTAACAGCTTAGTTGATTCTAGTAGTGAGCGCACTTTCCATGTTCCTATTTGTGATCCTTTTACCATGCTAAAGGTCGTCATCAATTTATTGGTTTCTGTAATCCGAGCCTACAGGGTGAATGAATTTACTCTTCCCATACGGAAAAGTGATCCCACCTTTACTCGGTCGTCAGAGCCTCGTTCGTTTTAAAGAAAGGGTACGACGTGAAGGTGAGGTTGCCGCTTTGGAGGGAGAGGCCATGTGTTCGCATTACCATATTCGCAATACAATAAAATGTGATAAAAGCAAGCTATTTTTAATGATCTGGAGTACAGGTTTAGAAATTTTAGAATCCCCTAGATTGGTGAAATGATTGTCAGGCTTGAAGAGCGAATAATTTGATATAATATGGAGAATATATATATTATATATATAATTAGCGCGTACACCCTTTTTGGGTATTTGGCCGAGCTCCTCCTCCTATTTGTGCTGTGCGTCTTGATGTTGTTCCACAAATGTAGGGACCTACAGTTTCAAGCCGATTTCGAACGGCAGATATTTTTATGAGGAGCCTTTTCATGGCAGAAACACAACCGGAGGTTTGCCATTGCCTACCGAGGGGCGACCGCTATTAGAGAAAACTTTTCCTGCATTTTGGTCTTTTACCGAGATTCGAACCAACGTTCTCTCTCTGAAATCCGAATGGTAGTCACGCACCAACCCATTCGGCTACGGTGGCCGCTGGATATGGAGAATAAAGCTGTGAATTACTCAGCATTGATTTTCTCACTACCAAACAGAAGTACGACTAGTTAGAAATCCATTTTTAGGGCGGTTTTTAAAGGGATATTCTGTCTTCTCCATCACTTTCCTCGATTCCGCACCAAAATGGTGTATCCAGAAACCAATTTAAGTCCACTAAGTTGGAACTCGTGCTCTGCTTCTTAGGTTCACAGAAGCTTTCTATGTTGTACCATTTTGCCTACCCTTTTGTGAGGTCCCACAAGGCAGGATATGTGGTGCAATCCTGTACCTAATTTTTATACACGAACTGCCAATCCAAAATCGTGTTCTAGTCGGTACTTTTGCCGATGTTACTGATATTATGACGTCTGCAGTAGATCCCACAAAAGCCTCGTCCAAGTTCGAAATCATCATAAATAAAATCTCTAAATGGCTCTGAGGTTGGCGTTTGAAACTGAACAAACATAAATCTTCGCATGCAATCTTTTCCGCGGGGGGGAACATCTGCCCACAAATCAACTTAAACCTCACCTCGATCGCACAATATTACACTGCATTCCTACGTATTCCTAGGCATTCATATGGATGAATGGTTTTTGCGAAAAACGCATGTTTTTGCCAAAAGTAAAGCTCTAAGACTTATATTTCGAAACCTGTATTGGCAAATCCGCCCTCTCAATGCCCAACAAGTTTACCATTTGCAAATTTGTGGTCAAAGCAGTCCGGACTTATGGAATCTAACTATGGATTTATGGAATCCAACAGCATCAAATTCAAATGTGAAAATTCTGCAGTGTTTTCTGTCCAAGATTCTACGCACCCTGGTAGACGTTCCATGGCGCGTGACAAATGCCCAGATTCATCGGGACTTAAAAATTCCTTTAATAAAAGAGGAAATAAAAAATGTAACCAGCAAATACCGAAATCGACTTCAGTCGCAGCTAAATGAACTGGTTGCTACTCTCAGGTCACCATTGCGTGGCTTTTTAAGATTGGAAAGGAAAGCATCGATCCAAATCATCTAAGAGCTACCTACGAAAAGTTGAGTTTGTTTACTAGAAAGTATATTTCATACGAAATATGACTTTAATACTTAAATCGATGTCGCTTTTTAGATGAATTCAAATGTTTGTAAATAGTCTTCTATGAATTATAAGTATAGACGGGATATAAAATAAAGTTTAAATAAAAAAAAATAAATAAAAAAATAAAAAGAATAATATAAAAAAAAAAAAAAAAAAAAAAGGCATTGCTTTATATTTCGCATCGCCTTAAGCGTCTCGTCTGGCACCAGCCTTACGCTGGCAGTTAAACAGCGAGACAGACAGCGAAATTGATACATCACCTGCACTTTCGTTTCACTCAAGAGCCTACGAAAGCTGCTAATGATTTTATGTTATATTTACATTTATTTATTTACACGAGTTTAAGCAACAACACTTGAAGATGCCTTAACGCAAATGTTTAATCAAATTAAGAAGGCTTACACTCAAGTGGCAGAAATACTTAAAATGATATTGAGACGAACGCTGATGAGTTTAGAGTTGTGGCGTGGGTGATGCCAACTGCTTGTTAATGTCACAGAGATGCTTTGAGGTTTAATGTATTATTATTATTATTATTAGAAGGCCATTACGCACTGCGACCAGAGCTGATCTATTGTGAAAGGCCTATTTTGTAACCCTAGAGTTTTAGGCTTTTTAGAAATTTTAGCACAGTTTTGATGTAAATGTAAATGCAAAAGAAACTTTCAATAAACTGCGTGTGCCTTTGACACTATACAGGTAAATAAGCTATCAGAAGCAGAGAAAGTGTTGAGAGTTGATTTACTTTTGCTAGAGCGTCGCCGGGTATGCGCTGCTCCGCAGTTAAAGTATAAGCGAATGAAATAACGATTAAAAATCAACAGATGTACATATAAATCAGAGAGCATACATTCTTCACCTTAGCGTTACCTGCTTATTTACGCCTGGCGGAGTTTGCAACCAAATCGTTAACAAAATTTTTTGAAAAACTGCTTCTTTTATCTCCACAATATTAATAATAATGGAAAATAATTTGTAAGTTTCAGTAATGAAGGGTGTTAAGAAAAATTTCAAAGTTTTATAGCAAATAAACAGTTTTCCAATCGGTTGAGTATATTTTGATTTGTTGCAGTTTGAAAATTAATTCTATGATTTTCCAACACTTTTTGGAGGCATACATTTTTTGTAAGTTTATGGAATTTGTGTTCAAAAAATCCTTTCAGAAGAGACTAGCCATAAAATGTATAAAGCCCTGTGTAAATCGGAGCATTTTCTGTAAAGTTATTAACGTACATACATATTTTGGGATTTTATTTTATTTGATGCATAAAATAAAAAATTCTTTTAAAAGTGGTGCTTTTCAATATCTTATACTGAAACCATCTGGACTAGCTAAACAGTGGTTGAGCTTAAGTCACTAAATGTCTATGTCTACTCCTTGACAGTAAGCTAACGTGGACGCCCAATATTTAGGAGAGGATAAGGACGGCAACAAAGTCTTGTAAGGAAACAAGGTTGGGAAAAGGTGGAACCTTTCATCTAAAGCTGTATTTTGTCTCTGCATTATAAAACCAATTCTGTTGTATGGAGTCGTTGTATGGTGGAACTCACTTGAAAGGATGGCATCGGTATAGAAGCTGAATAGAGTCCAAAGGTCTACCCTCATTGGAATCAGCGAGGTGGTTCGAACTGCCTCTACTCTAGCGTTTAATGCAATACTAAATGTGGTATCTGTAGACATTGCCGGCAAAGTATCTTTAGAAATTCTGGGTTCATCCCTTTGGCGACTGGTTACGGAGGTTTAAGATCTACCCCCAGCCAAACGGCAATCAGGGCTCTGGGCTCGCTGATGGTGCACTCGAACCAGGTTAGGAAATACCTCACTTCATTTTCGATCGCATCCGAATTCTTCGATATAAGTCTCCTCTGGGTTCCTGGTGAATGCAGAAAACTGCGCGCAGATGAGCTGGCTAGACAGGAGACCTGTGATATAATTACCCTGCGAAATTATAGGATTAGTATCCCATTGATTACCTGCGGTCTGCTCGTGGAGAGGTGGGCTTCAACTCAGCGAATGCTGGACAAATACACAAACTTGTAAGGCCACGAAATCTTTCTGACTACGAGTGAATCGGAGGTGCTAGAAGGATCTGCTGAGGTTAGCAAAATCTCAGTTCTTGAAATATGTGGGAGCCCTTACAGGACGTTAGTCGCGGGGTATACACGCTTTTACGGAGGATGAGGTGGAATCAGAGCTAAGAATTAAGTGTCTTGGTCTCATCTCTTTGCTACGTCTGCTGATGTAGTAGGCATTGATATTAAAACCTGATGAATTGCGTCAGCAGTACGAAGCGACCAGTACAACCGTACATCAGCGATCGTTCGAGTGTCTTCACCAAATACATATTTGTTGTTGCAAAAACTAATTTTTGCTATAAAACTATTACTCCTATAAAATCCTGTACCTCCTAGACAGTAAACTAATCACACTTGACCATACAGCCGAACAATTAACTCTTTACTGGGCAGCACAAGGATTAAGTGTGACTCGAGCAAAGAGCTTAGCTGTGCTGTTGAAACTCATTAAATTGCCGCTCCTAATAACTCTTTACTTGAGCTAGCAAATATTTGCTGTCAAAGTGCTGCTTGACGTGCGCCAAAATATACCAGAGGTATGAAGAAAAAAGCCAATATCCTTAATCTCGTTTAAATTTTCCGAAACGACAACATCAGCAGATTTTCCATGCCGTTTCACCGAAATGCAGCACAAGCAGTACTGCTGCCGCAACAGCAACAAAAACACGCTTGGCAAGTATCACATATTTGCAGAGTGAGAGTAAAAGAAAACACCAACAATACTAACAACAAGTGCAGCTGCAGCGATAACCCTTAAGCACAACAGATGACAACTTGTGTTAGGTGCTTAGGTACTTCACATAAAATTTCACACACGATTTTAGCCAAATGGCGCATTACCAGCTTGAATGCCTCCTCACGATGCAGGCAAGCAGGTAAGCAGGTGCCCAAGCCGAGAGACTATCTGTAAATCGCATTTGTAATGGAAGGGGCAACATAAGATTTGGCGTAATCGAGCAACGACGATTCGCCCTGCTTCGTTGGCTGTTAAGCAATATTCGGTTTGAAAGCTGCCACGGCAAGCTAAGCAGCCATTCAAGCTTCAACTTAAAATCAGATCAGTGCTTCGAGAATAGAAAAATTCAGCACAACAAGAAAAGTATGCAATGAATAAGGCGAACGAAAAAATAGCTGAGAAAAATGTACATAGTAACAAGTCAGAAAAAAGACGAAGTAGCAGCATAAAGTGAAAATTGCATTTTAAGCAGCATTGACTGTTACCGCTGTGCCACAACCGACGGAACGGCGTTAGCGCCTTCACTTTGTTAAGTAAGTTGGAAGGCAGCACACAGTTGAAGAGATTGTTGGCGAAGGTTTGAACGAGCGAGCTGTCAGGATGTATTGCAGGCAAGCACATACATATTTTCGCTTCATAGGGGAACGGCGCCAATGACATTGACGACAACAACGACGTGTCTGTTTATGCGAATGGTGCGAGTGCCAGAGTGTACGAGAAAACCAATACAATTTGCGCTACATATTATGACCAACGGTGACTGAGAGTGTTGTTGATTTGTTGCAGGTGCTTTGGCAGCTGTTGTTGTACGTAGATGGCTGATGGTGACATCAAGAGCGGTCGAGCTACAATAATACATATCAACAGAAAATCACATCAACTACGAAAGCAACAGCAACAAAAATAACAAGAAAAGCATTAGCAAGCAATTGGGGAAGTGGAAGAGAAAATTGATATGACAATGAAGTAAACGTTCTGGTCAATTTGATGACAAGAGATTTGCTGTGGCAGGGTTTCGATTATGTACAAATAAGTGCGGCAGATTTGCGATGAGTGCGGTTGGTTAAGACGGATATGGCATATCGATAATATGATTGCGGCAGTTTGCTGCGAAAAATGTTTGCGCATCTAAGTGAGAAATGTCGAATGGGGAGTGTAAAAGTACGAGAGTGAAAGATTTAAAAAGGGCGTATGAGCAACATTGCGATTATGTGCATTAGGAGTCCAACAGAAGGACGCTGCTAAGAGACTAAGAGATGGGCGTAAAATCTGTAAAAAAAGTAAATAAATATTAATAGTGCCGCTAATCGCCGAAACTGGGCTGGTTATCTTAAAATTTGGACACAATGAGTGGTCCTAAAAGAGGCTCAAGGAAATGAATGCAAGTATTACGATCCAACCAGGGTAGACCGTTTTTATCTAAAAAATGGCATGCTTAGCTACAAAGTAGAAAAAATATTACTGTATTAGTACTAAAGGAAGTAAAATTTGAGAAATAAGCAGTGTAAGACATATTTTTCAATGGAATAAATAATAATTAAAAACAAAATTTTACAGTTTGGGTGTAAAACGAAAGATTTGCTTGTTTATTGCAGAGTACCCAGAAATATTTTATAACAGGATTGCGAACTTTCTAAAAATGTAAATTAATCAAATATGCAATTTATTTAAGAATATCTCAATTCAGAAATATTTTTAAAAGGGTTGACAACTTTTCAAAAATCAAAATCTACTGAGTATGCAATTTAATTAAAATAGTACAAAGCAGTAATATTTTTGAGAACACTTTAATCTAAAAGTATTTGGAAATATGCTTGCCAACTTTCTAAAAATTCAGGTGAACCAAATATGCAAGTTAATAAAAATTTGCGTTCGAAATAATACTTTTAAGAACATCTAAATTCAGAAATATTTTATAACAGGATTGCCAACTTTCTAAAAATTTAAATTAATCAAATATGTTATTTAATTTAAATAGTACAATGTGAACATGAAATAATACATTTAAGAACATCTCAACTCAGAAATATTTTGAGACAGGATTGCCAGCTTTCTAAAAATTCAAATGAACCAAATCTATACTATAAAGGTGAATGTCTGTGCGTTGTCCGCGCATCACTACGAAACGACAACACCAAATGACGTAAAAATTTTTATACATTCATATTTTCACCCAATGAAGGTTATAGACTAGTTTTTAAGATAGAACTCCCTTCCCACAGCCCCCAAGCCGCGCCCCCACTCTCTTTCGTCACTAATAATCGAATATTTGCTTAGATTTAATCTAAAACATCTTAGTTTTTCCTATTTCCCACTATTTATAGCAGACTCTAGACTTCTTAATCCGCATAGGCTGTTCAACTATGACCCAAATGCAAAGTTCAAAAACGGTTTGAGATAGAAAATTAATAAAAATAATATTGCTTGATATTTTTCTGATTGGTTGTTTTGATTTTATTCAACGAGGCATAGCAACGGATGCCGGGTATTGTAATATTATTGTTATTAATAAAAAATTATTTTGTATGAAATTATTGTTTGTAATTCTTTTATATACATATCCTAAATCCCTCAAAACTACTCCTACGCGAGCGGGGCCGCGAGTTAAAGCTAGTATGTAATAAATTTAAAATAATACGATTAGAGCATGAAACAATACATTTAAAAACATCTCAACTCAGAAATATTTTGAAAAGGGTTGCCAACTTTATAAAAATTCAAATCTACTAAATACGCAATTTAATTAAAGTAGTACAATGTGGATATGCAGCAATATTTTTGAGAATATCTCAATTCAAAAGTTTTTCAAAATAGGATTCAGGAGAACCAAATATGCAAATTAATGAAAATAATACAATGTGAGTACGAAATAATACTTCTAAGAACATCTTAACCCAAAAATATTTTGAAACGTAATTGCCAACTTTCTTCAAGTGAACCAAATATGCGATTTAAATAAAATAATGCGATGTGGGTACGAAATAATATTTTTAAGAACATCTCAATTCAGAAGTATTTTAAAATAGGATTGCCAGCTTTCTAAAAATTCAAATCGACCAATTAAGCGAATTATTTAAAATAATAAAATGTGGGTATGAACTAATATTTTTTAGAACATCTCAATTCAGAAGTGTTGTAAATAGGACTGCCATCTTTCTATATTAAAAATTTAAATTAATCATATATTCAATGTAATGCAAATAATACATTAATAGCGTGAAATAATACATTTAAGAACATCTCAACTCAGAAATATTTTGCAATATGATTGCCAACTTTCTAAAAATTAAAATTTACTAAATACGCAGTTTAATTAACCCTTCATTAGGCACGTGGTCTACAATCGTAGACCACTTCTTTTCAAAGTCGTGCAACTCCTTCAATTTGTCTCTTAAATTACCTAAGCTGTTTAATAGCTGTTTATAATTAATCTCTTTATCCAATTAGTGCATTCAGTGCGGGTTTGACGTGCAGTTGTAAATTTTATCAAGGTCTGAACAGTGCTGGTCTACATATGTAGACCACGTGACTAACGACGTTACTTTTTCTTGCGGCAATATTACTTGATATATTAAATATTTGAACTAAGTTCAGGTAAGTTTTGCTTATATTTATTTTACAAAAGTGTGCTAATTTAATTAGTTTCAGATAATATTATGTCTGATTCCGAAAAAAGACGATTGGAAAGCAGCAAAAATCCTGAACTATGGGAAAGATGGCTCTCCGAACTATCAAGTAGTGAAGAAAGTGCTATGGATGAAGAAAACGAGACGGAGGTTGACGAAGATACGGATATCAATGTGAATGCTGCTGAAGAGAGTGACCACGAGACCGAATCGGAACTAGAAGGATCAAGCGATGACGAAATTCTTTCAGACGATTCTGGTGCATCTCATCCCCAAAATTTCTATTTAGGAAAAGACAATGTCACTAAGTGGAAGAAAACCAGACCCAATTTGCAAGTTCGCATTCGTTCGCACAATATAATCAAACTTTTGCCGGGTACAAAAGGTAATGCGCGCAATGTTGAAACAGAAATTGAGTGCCTAAATTTATTTGTGAATGATTCGGTTATAAGAATAATAACCGTTTCCACAAATTTGTATATTCAAAAAGTACGGGTTAACTTTCAAGAAGATAGATTGAATAAAGATGCAAGAGAAACCGATGACACCGAAATTCGCGCTTTCATTGACATTTTGTTTTTGATTGGCGCTCTTAGAAGCTCGAGAAAAAATCTTCATAAAATTTGGGACAATTCCCAAGGAAACGGGGTTGAATCGTGCTGCCTAGCGATGAGCGAGAAACGGTTACGATTTCTGATAAGATGCCTGCGATTTGATGACATCAATACAAGACAGCAGAGAAGAGCAATTGATAAATTGGCGTCTTTAAGAGAACTTTTTCAAGTATTCCTGGTCAACTTTCAAAGTACTTTTATTGGTAGTGAGTTTCTTACTGTGGATGAACAACTATTAGCATTTAGAGGACGCTGCGCGTTTAAGCAATACATTCCTAGTAAGCCGGCCAAGTTTGGCATTAAAACTTTCGCAATGGTGGATGCAAAAACGTCTTACACTTTTAATTTGGAAACTTATGTGGGAACTCAGCCGGACGGACCATACAAACTTAGCAATAGTGCGGAAGAGATAACTCTTCGATTGGTAGAGCCAGTCGCAGGAACTAATCGCAATATTACTGGTGACAATTGGTTCAGCAGCTTATCGTTGGTTACATATAATATTGGGGAACTGTGAGAAAAAATAAACGCGAAGTTCCCAAAGAATTCCTTCCCAGGAAGAATCGTAAAGAAAAGTCAAGTATTTTTGGTTTCCAAGAAAATTGTACACTAGTATCGTACTGCCCGAAAAAAAACCGGTCAGTGATCCTGATATCATCTATGCACCATGATAACGCAATAGATGAGCAAACAAATGATGAAAAAAAACCAATTATGATAACCGATTATAATCACACAAAAATTGGTGTAGATCTTGTGGACCAATTATGTCAGAAATATGATGTTGCAAGGAATACGTGTCGTTGGCCAATGGTAATATTTTACAATTCACTAAATATCTCTGCTGTAAACGCTCTTTGTGTATATAAAGTAAATAATCCCCAAAAATAATATAAAACGGAGTGATTTTCTTGAAAAATGCGCTTGGGAGCTCATTCGACCACAAATTGAAGTTAGATCACAGAATCCTCGATTACCCAGGGAAATGAGGCAGCGAGCCCATAACCTTCTTGGCATCCCAAGCATTGCACCACAACAACCCACTCAATCACCAAGTACCTATGTCGGACGTTGTCATATTTGCCCTCGCAATATGAACAAATCATCCCGAAAGTCGTGTATTAAATGCGGTAGATTTGCTTGCAAAAATCATATGAGGGAAAGCTGCACAGAATGTCTCAGTAAGGAAATATAAGCAGTTTTCAGAAACCACAACATATAAGTTTTGTACTGAACTTTTATTTTTTTATTCAAAGAAGTGAATTTTACATATTTTTATTTTAAGTTTTACGAATAATAAAAACTCTTTTGTAAATCGTCCATTAGTTATAAGAAAAAACTTTTATGAATTGCAATAAATGTTAAAAAACACATACATTCATGGTTTTATTGAATTTACAGAAGATACACAAATATTTAAGTGAAAATATTAGTTTATATTCTTCACATTAAATCACAGAATATACTTATGAAGTATTATTAAGAAACACAAATGAATAACACTTTTAGTCATAATATTAAAATGGTCTACAATTGTAGACCACGTGCCTAACCACGTTACAAAAATCCACGTGCCTAACGAAGGGTTAAAATTGTACAATGTGAGTATGAACGAATATTTTTAAGAACTTCTCAATTCGGAGATATTTTAAAAGAGGATTGCCAACTTTCTAAAAATTCAAATCTACTGAATATATCAGTTAGTTAAAATAATAGAATTCAATTATGAACTAATAATTTTAGAAACATCGCAGTTTAAATATCAATTAAATATGTTTGCCATCTATCTAAAATATTAAAATTTATTTAATATGTATGACAGTTAAATAATTTCTATTAAAATATGTGCCTATGTATTAAATAAGTATGTATAAGCTAAAGGTGTTAAAGGTTAAACTCCGAAATATTTTCCAATGAGGTTGCCACATGTGAAAAAAATTACAGTAAATTAAATATTGTAGTTAAATAATCTGCCACGACAAAACTAGTACGAAGCGAAAAAGCGCATTTATGTGAATAACCTAGAAGCACTTGAAAACCGGCATATAAATTTTGCGAAATTGCTGTAATTTGAATTACAGTCTGTGTCAGAATAAAAGAACCGGTTTTTTTCTTGTAACTTGTATTTCGTTCAGCGTTTTGCTGCATAATCAAGGGTACCACACCACTGCTAACTCAGGTTAGTGTCGTTCGAACCTTTCCCGTAAATGCAATCAAAGAAAAATGAGTGAGAAATACGCGAAGCGTTTTGAGGCGGTATTTTTATGCACGCATTCGAAAGGGCCGAAATTATCTTACGCTACGGCTGTAAAAGTGATTAAAAAATCAAAAAAGTTTGTTCTGATGTGGAATCAGCGGTATAAGGGGTACAAAAATGTTGATGACTTTTCTGAGCTTGGCTTGAAGCGAGTGACGGCAAAAAAGCAAGATAAAATGATCGTCCAACTTTTTAAGCAGGACCCTTCTTTGTGACTACGCCAGGAATGATCAGTTCTTGCTAAAAAGGGAGTAGATGTGAGTATCAACACCACCCAATGACACCTGAAGGTGGCGAACATATCCTACCGTCCCCCATCATCAAAACCACTGGTCTCTGAAAAACGCATTGAGAAACAGCGGATCAAGAAAATGACGTCACAGTAATGGACTGGACTTCCCAGTCCCCAGACGCCAACTCCATTGAAAATGTTTGGGAAACTAGTAAAAGGGACCTTGCCGGAAGGCCAGTCTATGATTTAAAGCAACTCGTGCGTCAAGTTCGCAAAATCTTAACCGACACAGACTGTAAGTATGACTAAATATCACAGAAATTTTCACCAAAAAAATCCACTTCAGTAAATCTGATTTATCACTTATAAGTTGCCAAGCCACTGCTGCTTTATATCTCTCAATAAATAAATAATGAATTATCTTTGAAAATATAAATTTATTTTGAATCGAGTTTCGAAAATCAAGCATGAAAGTCTCTGAAATCTTAAATGCGTTTTATCTTGTGTTTCAATTTTTAATTAAAGTAAATTAAATTCCTAATTAAAGTCATTAAGCGCTTCGGTTTTAGCGGCCACATTCCTCTTCTAGATATTTATGTTAATAAAATCCATTAAAAACCCCATTTGAAGTCACACCGGAAATGAAAAAAACAAAAAACACTTGGTCTCCTTCTCCCTTTGTCCCTTTATAACCTTTCGGCCACAGCAACGGCTCTTGCTGAAGAATTTCCCCACATTGCATTAAATTAAAGCAACAATGTTGCAAAATATTTGCGCTCATAATCGCTGTGACAAGAAAAATGTGTTACATAAACAAATAAGCAACAGCAATGCCAACTAAACATGGCGTGCAATAACAAATACACACACACACACATGTGGATGTGTGGCAACAACAAGAATAAAATGGGAACAGCTGTGGCAAGTAACACCAGTCACAGTGATAGTAATAAACAGGACAGTAACAGCAAATACAATAAGTCTAAGCTATGGTCACCATGCAACATGTGACAATAGCAGCAACAATAACAATTTCACTATTGGCCGATGACAGCGCGCATGGAAAGCGACAGAATGCCACTATGCAACTTATTTACAGTTATTTGCTGGTTACAAAAACTTGTACGTGTGTGTGTGTGTGTTAAAGAGTAACCTGTCCTTCGTAGAAAAAGTCGCAATGTGTAACGCAGCTAGCGGTGAAATGTATAAAATTAGATGTCAATGCGATTTCTGAACTGTGACAGCTTGAGCCACGGGACAATGGCATGCGACGGTTCAATGCAAGTTTTTGTTGTTGAGCGAAAAAACATAGAGTGCAGATAAGGCAAGGAAAGCATGAGCTACTAGTCAACATTGCGGTTGCATTTGCACCATTTTTACTATAAACCCATGGAAAGTGCAAAACTTAATGCATGAAAGCAGAAAACTTTATTTTAATGGGCACTGATTTCATTTCAGTAGCCAGAGTAAAATTCCGTAGATGAAGCGGGTACTAGAACAAACTTCTATGTCCGTAAGGCTGTAAAAAGTTTCCTAACACATTCATTATTAGCTGGGCAAAAGGGCAGACAAATACGCGAGGCTTAGTTGCAAGGAAGGCGCCACCGACTTAGTTGATAGTTGAAGCCTTAAAGCTACTCAGGTGTAATAAAAAATTTAAACGCAAAATATCGGAATCTTAGTCTCACGAAATTAGAGCAGCTAGATAAGAGCCTCGTAAAAGGGACCCAAGAATATGTACTGAAAGTTGCCACATGAATTTATATGGCATTGCCCGGTGCTAGCATCTCTTTTGAAGTTCTGGCTTGGTAAGTCTTAGAAGCTCTCTCGAACACCTTTGATACACACGCAGCCAAAAGGATATCACGACTTTGCATGCGAGTGCTCACATTTAATGCTTGCTTAGCTGATTTGTGGTTCCGCTCTTCAAGAGCAGAGTGCAGGTAGCCAAGGGTAACCCCACCCTTTCTTTGCACGGAGGTACCAAATAGCGGGTATCTTGGCGAACTCTTCAGGGATTAGGTTAAGTTAGTTAGGCTAGTGAACCTAAGGCACATTGCGATACCAGTATTTGATTTCCATCCCCTAGATTTCCCAGGTCTTCAAATAAATAATCGCCAAGATATTTGGTACAGGACATTGCCAGCGGAGGTGTTGTATCGACCCAATTTCTTTTTCATCTCCACAGCTCCTGCAGAAGTCATTGTGAGGTACACCCATTCTACTTGCTCTAGTGTGCCGTTATAAAACCTGTGAGAACGCTGGTGATTGATCTGTTGACGACAGACAGACAGACATTTTGTCCTTTTAAGATTCAGTTTTGGCCAGAGCGTTTTGGAGACTCTGCAGTTAGTAGTCAGAGACCACTTTCTATTAGTTTCCGCGATTACGCTTGTGTCAATCGCAGTCCTCTACCACTCGCAGTCCTCTTCCACTCGCTGAAGGTCAAGCTCAGAGCCTTTCCTTGCACACTCATCCGCTTTTTCATTTCCCTCCACTCCAGAGGGGACGGGGACCCAACAAAGTATGGCGTTGTTTTCTTGGATAGGCGAGAAAGACTTGCTTCTTTAACACATCTTGAATTGATGTTCGCAGGCGCCAGTGCTTTGATTCCTGTTTGACTATCAGCAAAAATGGTAAGGTTTGCTAGAGGTAAGACCATTAGTATTTTCATTTTTGTTGCTTGGTAGCGTCACACCGGTTGGGAGTCTAAAAGAGCAACTCAGGGATAACTGTTCTGAGTGCTCTCCCGATCCAGTGCCATTGTCTATCTTTGAACCATCAGTATAAATATGTCATCTGATTTGACACTGGTCTGTCAATCCTTTCAGTTGGGTATTCGTATTTTATAGTCTTTATTCAGATCTATCTTGGGAACCAGATCAAGTTTTTCCACATATGGAGTGATCTCCATTTTTAGGTCGACCCGGAACGGTAGATGTTTTTTCGTCTGTGTTTTTTTGTGATGATCTTTTTTATGGCAGAATCACATTCGTAGGTTTGCCATTACCTGCCACTCTTTCGTCACTTCATTTGATTTTTCATGCACGGAGATTCGAACTTACGCACTTCCAAAGGGTAGTCTCCCATCAACCTATTCCGCTACAGCAGCTGCCGGCCAGTTACAATGAGGATTAAATGGAAGTATGAAGAATTTGGTAGCGCTTGTAGTTGAAATAAAATCTGATTGTTGCGGATTGATGGTTAAAACAGATTGGGGCAGGGGTTGCAATAATATCGATGGACACGTTATTTAGCAAAGCATTAGGTGCTAGTGCAAGAGTGCTTTAAAAGGTGCCACTGATTTCAGTGAGGCCAGCTCTTGATATTTGCTCCAACTGCTTAATCCACCAAGAAGATTCCAGCAGATGAGATGCCCTTACATTGCTTTCGTAATGGTTTGATAACACTTAATAACAAAACATACTAAAAACAAAAATTCGTAGCACTATCAAACAAACCCTTGGTTGGATATAGAGCCTGCGCACAAACTTTAGTATTGCATAGTTTTATAGTCCATCAAATTCCAGGATAATAAAGTACAAGTTTGAAATGGCTTAAACTTCGCGATGATATCTGATAACTTTTTTTTGTTTTCTGACAGAGAATGTTCTGCGTATATTGCAATGAATTTACACTATTCGCAACTTGTTCTTTATTCTACTAAAATTTGTTAAGCTATAAAACTCGGCGGTGATTACCATTCGGAATTCAGAGGAAAAGTAGGTTCGAATCTCGGTGAAACACCAAATTGAAGAAAAAGTTTTTTCCAATAGCGGTCGCCCCTCAGCAGGCAATGGCAAACCTCCGAGAAAGCCATGAGAAAGCTCCTCATAAAAAATATCTGCCGTTCGTAGTCGGTTTGAAACTGAAGGCCCTCCGTTTGTACAACAACATCAAGGCGCGCCACAAATAGAAGAAGGAGCTCGGCTAAACACCCAGAAAGGGTGTATATATCTACATATATAAAACTGCGTACACATTTTTCTTTTTTAAATTTTGCTTAAACAGTTTGAAAATTTAGTTAAATTGAGAAAATTTTTGTAAATCTTGTACAAAGTGTGAAACCTGGATTTATGTGGTAGTTGTTATAGAATGTGCTATGGTTGGTTGGTTAAAGTGGTGATTCTTCCAAAATCCAAGTAGCGCTTCCGCGCCATTTTGTTGCCACATCCTCGTTACCAACTTGTCTAACGGTTATTTACAGCATAACTATATCCAGTCTGTGCGGTTAAGGAACCTTATTAGGTTGTTAACGTCTAAGCCAGATAGCTGTTCGAGATTCTCGAACAGCGGTTGGCCCAGGGTTAACATTCTGTCCTTCCATAGGGCAGGGCATTCACAGAGGAAATGTAAGATTGTCTCCTTTTTCTCCGGTTGTTTGCAACTGTCACAGTATGTATTGTGAGGGATACCCATTTTGGCTGCTTGTTCTCCTATAGACCAAAAGCCAGTTATGACTGCCGTTAGTCTCCAGGCGTCTCGTCGTTTCATTCTTATTAATGCCGACGATTGCTTGAGGTTGTAGGTGGGCCATAACGTTCTGCTAAATAATTTTGCATTTCGTCTGGACTTTCCACCTACACTCAGCGATTCGGAGGTATTTTTGGGAAATTGTGCTCTTGACTGCACCTAATGGTGTGAGTACCGATTCTGCATGAGCGTTATTCGTGGCAGATCCCCCTCTTGCCAGTTCATCTGCTTTTTCGTTACCTTCAATGTTCCGATGTCTCGGGACCCAGATTAAGGTAACTTTATGGGTTTCACTCAAGATGGTGAGGCTATTCCTACTTTATTCCACCACTTTGGAGGTTGTTGTGGCCGAACCCAGTGCCTGGATTGCAGCTTGGCTATCTGAGAGAATAGCGATATTACCTTTAAAAGAGAAATCTGCGATTAGTAGCCTACAGGCTTCCCCAATTGCCAGTACTTCCGCCTGGAAGACACTGCGGGTATTAGGGAGACTCACAAATTTCTCAATTTTAAGTCTGTGAGAATATATACCAGCTCCAACACCGCAGCCCATTTTACTTCCATCCGTATAGACTGTAGAGTCGAAGTTGTTTAGAGAGAATCGCTTATTCCATTCTTCCTTAGTTGGAAAGAGAGTGGCAAAATTCCTATTGAAAGTTACCGTCGGGACGATGTAGTCAGTTCTCACCGAGATTAACTGAGTTTGTCGCAATAATAGACTAGCATGACCATAAGTTTTTTCTCTGCAGCGACCCGCTTCGTTTAACCTAAATGCACTCATGGTTGCCGTCTTCTTAATATGTAGGTCTATTGGAATAACGTGTGTCAGTGCATTGAGATCCTCTCTAGGACATGATTTGATTGCACCGATCGTATTGCACATGCTGATCTTTGTATTCTGCCGAGTAGTTTGGTATTGTACTCTCTCCCTAGAGCCTTCCACCAAACTGCCGAACCATACGATAGAATAGGTCGTATAACCGTCTTATACAGCCATAGTGTATGCTTAGGTTGAAGACCCCATCTTCTTCCAAGCATACGTTTACAGGCATATAAAGCAATTTCTGCCTTCCTTACCCGTTCTTCAACATTTAATTTCCAGCTTAGTTTGGAGTCCAGAATTACCCCTAAGTACTTTGCGCTGGGTGATAGTGAGAGAGTTTGTCCGTTAATATTTGATAGGGTAAAAGTTGGTATCTTACATCTGGTGGTGAAAAGCATAAGCTCTGTTTTACGTGGATTTAAACCTAGGCCACAGCCTGTGGCCCAAGAGTTAAGCTCGCCTAATGTCCTTTGGATGATCCCACTGATCGTATTAAAATACAGTCCTGACGCCATTAACACCACATCATCAGCGTACGCCACCGCTTTTACCCCACCTCTATTAAGTTTTGTTAAGACTTTGCTAATAACGCATAACCAGAGAAGTGGAGACAATACTCCCCCCTGTGGGGTGCCTCTGTGGACCTTCTTGGTTATACTGATATTACCTATATTAGCTTTGATGAGCCTGGTTTCTAGCATAGAGATGACCCAATTACTGATGCAATTGTCTACCTCTAAGTCTATCAACGCCCGTTGGATCGCATCTGTACTAACACTGTTAAAGGCGCCTTTTATATCCAAGAATGCCGCCATGGTATAATGTTTGTTCTCTAGAGAGCCCTCTATTGTTCGGATTACCTCGTGAAGCGCTGTCTCCGTAGGTTTGCCTTTAAGGTACGCATGTTGTGCAGTAGATATACCAGAGCTCTCCAAAGAGCTTCTAAGATATATATCCAAAAGTCTTTCAAAGGTTTTTAACAGGAAAGACGAAAGACTGATTGGCCTATAGTCCTTCGCTGATTAATGTCCCCTCCTGCCTATTTTTGGAATGAAGACGACCTTGACTAGTTTCCAACTATCTGGAATATGACCTAGGTTTAAACACGCTTTAACAATTTCCTCTAGCCATGGTAGGATACAGTCCAAGGTTTCCTGTAACATCTTTGGGATGATCCCATCTGGCCCCGGAGATTTAAAAGGTGAAAAAGATTTAATTGCCCATGCAACTTTCTCCTTTGAAATTATTTCTTTTGTAAGGTGCTGTGCTTTATATTGGCTCCGCCTCATACTTCCTCTCCCATTTTCGTGGGCGCTGCACCCCGGATCGACATTAAGATCCAGATCGTACAGGATCCAGCAGTGATCCGAAAAAGACCTTTTATCAGCGACCCTCCAATTGTCTGGCCTTACTGAGCTGTTTTCAGACATTAGGGTAAGATCGATCACTTCCTCCCATCCCCTGAAGTACTCCGTACTTGGAAAGGTGAAAGTGGTAGTGTTACCCCTGTTACATACCGACAAGTTAGTGTTAATTATGAAATCATAAAGAGACTCACCTCGGCCGTTTGTTTCGGAGCTTCCCCATAGAGCATGCCTTGCATTGGCATCGCATCCGAGAAGCAGGGTTTTGTTCGGGGTTTCCTGCACAAGTTTACGAGCCTCCTCAGACGGTGCTGGTCTTTCGTGTGACATGTATATAGAGGCAAGCGTTATTCTGACTCCGTCAGTGGCTTCCACCTTAACAGCCATCACATCCTGTGAACTATATAATGGAATTAAAAATGTGTTCAAATGTTTTTTAGCTACAATACATGTTCTGGGATTACCTTCTATCCGTTTATAGTAGATATTGTAGGTTTTCCCAGTGAACCCTTTCACCTCGGTGCTCCGCACCCAGGGTTCCTGAATTAGTGCGATGTCCACGTCCTCCTCCGCCAGGAGAACGGTTAGGTTGTCCGTTGCACACCGTGAATGCTGCAGATTAATTTGGACAACCTTTAAACCCATCGACCTCATCCTGCTCCTCTTCCGGGTTTGCAGAACGGAATATCTTCAGCTGGGTCTTCCTGATCCCAAACTGAAGTTTGTTTCCCACTTTCTCCAGTGGTTCCGGACTCTCTTCTGTAATTAGAAGGAGCAATGACCTGCTGTGCCTTTGCGGAGCCTCCGCTTTGATGATCGACCAATAGGCCCCGAGCGATTATGCGCCTGAAGGTAGGGGATTAGTTGATTGGCATCAAGGCCCTCGGTCTTCGTGGAATCTCGCTAGCCGGAATTAGCTTGAGTTTTAAGCCTTCCCAGCAGTTCTGGATTTTACCAATCACGTTTGTCAGGAAATGCTGTGAGAATTGGTCATCGCATTTAATGACACGGTAACCGCGGACTACCTCCACCGAGTCGAAACCTGGTGTTTGGCCCTCCGGGTTCACCATGACAAGGTCAACGACTATGCGGGACAACCGTGCCTCAATCTCTGATCATTTGTCAAGCACTGGTTTTCCGCGGTTAGAGGTTTCGTCTACCAATGCCATTTGGAGATGGTCCCGTGCCACCTCACTAAATCGCTTGATAGGTTTGGAGGCAACTGCACCCTGATCCGATATCTTGTGCTTCTTTGTTACCTTCCCAGAATGTGCTATATTTTCATACAAACATTATGAAAATTAAAATCACAAAGGTCACAGTAGTCAATACTCCGAAAATATTGTGGTGCTACAGTTTTTTCATATGTTTTATGTAGACCTGGCTTCTTCTAAGCTGAGATTTTCATGTCCCTGGCTCATCGAGAATTTAGTTTAAAATTGATTGAAAAATTTCTACCAAAAGAGATCTAGTAGAAGTGCTTAAAAATACTTAAAGATCGAGTGAGGCTCTGCCTACTTATAAAACTCTACTTTACGGGTTGTTTGAGAAGTCCGTGCAAACTCAGAGAGCTGGCACTACTGAGTGATTTCCTTTTTCCATTTCTACAGCGCAGCAGCTCACGCCGCAGAAGTTGTGACCGCAAAATTAATGAAATAGGGTTCCGGTTTGTTTCAGATTCCCCCTATTCTACAGACTTGGCTATCTCGGGTCCCTCTTACTATTAGCTGTACCCCTATTGGAAAATTGGCTGGCGGGAAAATATTTCATTCAAACGAGAAGTTGATTGCATAAACGAATGGCTATTTTTCAGAATTGAATAAATCCTATTATTTGGAAGGAATCAACAAAACAGCACGGAGTTGAATGAAGTGTATAAACCTTGAAAATGAGAATGTTTATACAACAAAATTAAGTGCTTTTTATTTTTGCAAAGAATTCTCGTATTTCTGGTCTATTAATTTCATGTCATGTCTACTTATAAAATTCTGCTTTATCTTTGAGTTATTAATTTGTGCCTGAAAAAGATTAAACTTTCCTCTCATAAGGGACGTTGAACTGGCGATTAACTGCTTGGAGACACGCACAAACCAATGGGGTACGGTGTCTTTCTGCTCACAAACGTCCTTTCAGTGAAGTAACTCAGATTTACTTTCAAAATCTATTTGGCGGTTTTTAGTACTAAGCGACATTTCTTTACAAAACTTTGCGCGCTACACTCAATTAAGCTTACAGTGACTCAAAAAAACCTATACATGCAAACATGTAACGGTGTAATGCTCTGCCGCAAACAAACTTTCAAGGCACTGCTGCTATAAACAAAATAATGCCCAAACAACAACAACAAAATAATGCATACATATAAAAATATAATGCGAGTAAGGAGAATAATCGGAGCTGTACACTAATTACGCTTGACAATTTTTCAAAGTCGTTGCTGTCATTTGTTCGCAGTTACACACACAGAGAAGTCGAAAATGTTGCGGGCCGGAGGCGCTGTAGCCACGCGCTTCCTGATGGCAGTGCACTTGCAATATGCAAACAGAGGCATACAAACATTTTTAAAGTACCAAAGTGTGTGTGTGTGTGCGGCAGTGTGAGGCAGAAAAACGCTCTTTGTCGCCTAAAAACAGGCAACGAAATTTTCATTACAAAAGTTTTTGCATTAATCCGCTAACGAAAAGGCCAACAAAAAACAAACAAAAAAAAGTGAAAAGGAATACAAAAATAACGCAAAAGAAACGCATACAGCTAAGCGCACGAGCGTGTATTAGTCTGAATACGCTGCTCTGACACTGCGCAGGGACTAAATGCGCCAAGTTGGCGGCCTAGAGAGGGTAGTCTGGACAGCTGCAGGTGGGTTAGCTCGACTAAACCGCTGAAGCTAACGGAAAGGTTCATGAAAACTTTCGGCTTTGGGCTACAAAAGTGTGTATGCGCGCATGTAATGGTGTGTGTGTGTGTGTATGCACATAAATGTCTGCAAGTGAAAGTAGTAGATATTTGGGCTGGAGCAAGCAATGCGTCTAAGTGTGCGCCAAACAGCAACGGAATTTCATTCTGCGTTTTGCTATTTTTGCTATTTAGCTACATTTGCCTATTGTTGTTGTTGCTTGTTGGTTGTTGGTTCCAAAATAGGCGTAAAAGGGATTTGTCGCGAATACTTTGGCAACTTTGCTGTTTAAACTTTTTTGTTTTATAAACTCGCTGTACGTAACGATGTGTGTGTTTGTAAGCGCGTCCTTATCAGGTGTGTATGTGTGTGTGTGAGTGTTTTGCTGTTCCATGCGCGCCATTGCTTTGCCTTTAACTGTTAAAGTTTTCTACTTTCAGTTTTAAATTAACTCAATTTGCAATTAAGTATAATTTTTTGGTGTCTTGGCTTATTTTTCGTGCGAAAGTTAACTGGAAATGCAGTTAAGATTTATGCGCTTAATTTGCCTCACAAAAATTAAGAGTAAGCTGAATTTAAGTGCTCAATTTTCAAAGTACTGTAAGTTGGTAAATTCTGCTACATATTCGCTAATATGGATTGGCTGATTAACGAGAAATTTTGGTGCAATTCATTTAAAGTGCTGAATGGGTGAAGTTGTTTTGAAGAACCAACTCTGTTGTTGCTGCTGTAAAAGCGGGAAAAATTTGCCTTGCTGATAAGGTCCTGCCTTTAGCCGGATATAAATTCGGGTTGATCTGGTATTAAAAATATTATTTCAGTTCATATTAAAAATATCATTTTAGTTAACTTGAGAACGCTGATCTCGAAAATGCAATTTTTTATTGTAAACTGTCACTTTCTTACTTTCTCTGTAAACGCAGGTCGACATTTTTATTAGGTGCGCAACTAAGTTCCCGCTGTTTGTTAATAGATCCCGTTAGTAGCAATGTGCGCTAGTCGATTCTAACATAACCTAAACGTCATAAACCAAGCTTAGACATATGGTACACAAACTGCTTCGACTGCATTAGTGATTTTGTTTTGGTATCATAGGCTTTTGGTTTTGTGAAAATGTCTGATTTTGTGCCGAACAATCGTCATTTGCGGGAAGTGTTGATTTTACTCTTTCATGCGAAAAAAACGGCGGCTAGAGTTCATCGAGAGCTACAAAAAGTTTATGGATATGCTGCTTTAAGTGGAGCAACGTGACGAGATTGGTTCCGTCGCTTCAAGAACGGTGGCTTTAATGTTGACGACCGGCCGCGTGAAGGAAGGCCAAAAACCTACGAAGACGCCGAACTGAAGCCATTGCTCAATGAGGATCCGTGCCAAACGCAAGAAGAGCTTATTTCAGTATTAGGAGTTACCCGCCAATCCATTTCTAAGCGATTGCATGCTTGAATGATTCAGAAACATTGGACTTGGGTTCCTTATGAGTTAGGGGATGTTGAACGTGCTTTGCTTCATCGCATGGTGACGGGTGATGAAAAATGGATTCATTACAGCAATCCAGAGAAAATAAAGTCATAGGGACTGCTCGGTCATGCTTCTACGTCGTCGCATCGACCGAATATTCACGCTGCGAACGTTAGGCTATGTATTTGGTGGGCCCAAGTTGGTGTTATTTATTATGAACTGTTGAAACCAAACGAAACAATCACTGGGGATCGGTATTGACTTCAATTGATGCGATTGAGCCGAGCACTGCGCGAGAAACGGCCGCAATACGCGGAGAGGCATGAAAAAGTGATTCTACAGCATGACAAAGCTCTGCCTGACGTTGCCAAACCCGTTAAATCGTACCTGGAAACACTGAAATGGGAAATCCTACCTCACCCGCCATATTCTCCAGACATTGCGCTGTCCGATTATAACCTGTTCCGATCGATGGCACATAGTCTAGCTGGCCAGCAGTTCCATTCATATGAAGTCCTCAAAAAATGGCTTGATCCGTGGATAGCCTCAAAAGATGAACAGTTTTACAGCGACGGTATACGAGATCTATGAGAAAGATGGGAAAAAGATAGTAGCCAGCGATGGGCAATCGTTTCAATGATTCACTTGTAACCATTTTTTCAGAATAAAGTTGTATTTTCATCAAAAAAATAGCGAGAACTTAGTTGCGCACCTAATATTAGAAACGAAATTCCGAATAGCTAAAAATAAATTATCCTAAAATTATGTTGAAAGGAACTTCTTAATTACATTTCATGCAAACTAAACTTTCTTGACAAATAGCAGTACGAAAAGATCATTCACTAAAAAATGGACATTTTTATCTCTATGTGATTAGAAAGTTTTTGTTATTAATAGGACTATGAATAAGTTCGTGCGGTTTTTTTCGAAATTTGAAACTTTATTGACGTAAAATGGTTACAAATTTAATATTCAAAATATTGTCCATCGCTTACTACTACTTTTTCCCATCTTTCTGGCAATTCACGGATTCCCTTTGTGAAAAATTCGGTCGGTTTTGCCGCAATCCACGAATCGATCCATTTTTTGACTTCATCGTAATTACGGAAGTGCTGGTCAGCCAGGCCATGTTGCATCGATCGGAAGAGATAGTAATCGGATGGCGCAAGGTCTGGACTATACGGCGGGTGGGGTAGGACATCCCATTTGAGCGTTTCTAAGTATGTTTTCACCACTTGTGCAACATGTGGCCGAGCATTGTCATGTTGCAAAATAACTTTGTCGTGTCTATCGGCGTATTGCGGCCGTTTTTCTCGCAGTGCTCGGCTCAAACGCATCAATTGTCGTCGGTAGACATCCCCCGTAATCGTTTCATTCGGTTTCAGTAGCTCATAATACACAACACCCAGCTGGTCCCACCAGATACACAGCATAACCTTCAGGCCATGAATATTCTGCGCCGACGTCGATGTTGAAGCATGGCCAGGGTATCCATACGTTGCCCGACGTTTTGGATTGTCGTAATGGACCCACTTTTCATCGCCAGTCACAATTCGATGCAAAAAACCCTTTCTTTTGTGCCGTTGAAGCAGTTGTTCGCATGCCATAAAACGGCGTTCAACGTCTCTTGGCTTCAATTCATACGGCACCCAATGGCCTACCTTTCGGATCATTCCCATGGCTTTTAAACGTTTGGAAATGGTTGATTGATCAACTCCCAAAGTTTTTGCAACCTCTTCTTGCGTTTGAGCCGGATCTTGATCGAGCAATTCCTCCAATTCGGTATCCATGAACTTTGGCGGCGCACCCTCGCGTTCTTCGTCTTCCAAGCCAAAATCACCACTTTTAAAGCGTGCAAACCACTTCTGGCACGTTCGCTCAGATAGAGCATGCTCACCATAAACTTCCACCAAGATACGATGACTTTCGGCTGCTTTTTTCTTCATATTAAAATAATGAAGAAGAATTCCCCGCAAAAACACATTATTTGGCACGAAATTCGACATTTTCAAGTGTGGTAAAAATATTGTTGTTTACGCTTCAAATAAAAAACTTATACTGACGTTTGTGCCTTACGACAGTAGCTCTCCAATGAATGTTTGGAAATGTGGATCGATGGATTAATAATCAAGTTACGCCATCTGTTGTAAAACCGCACGAACTTATTCATAGTCCTATTATTTTGAATTACTATTGCATTCTTTTACTATACACCTCTTCTCAATTCTATTTCAATTCAAGTACTTAATCGATTCTATAATGAAACTAAAAATTGAAGAAAACATAAAATTAAGGATTTACATTAAAATAGCAGTGGCCATTTAAAAAAAATAAATAATTGGCGCGTACACTTCTGTTAGGTGTTTGGCCGAGCTCCTCCTCCTATTTGTGGTGTGCATCTTGATGTTGTTCCACAAATGGAGGGCCCTACAGTTTCAAGCCGACTCCGAACGGCAGATATTTTTATGAGGAGCTTTTTCATGGCAGAAATACACTCGGAGGCTTGCCATTGCCTGCCGAGGGGCGACCGCTATTAGAAAAATGTTTTTATTAATTTTGCCTTCACCGAGATTCGAACTAACGACCTCTCGGTGAATTCCGAATGGTAATCACGCACCAACCCATTCGGCTACGGCGGCCGCCAAGTGGCCATTTACGTAACGCATTTTGACCAAATTTATAAAAATATGTATGTAAAATATTTGGTATTCAAAAATTCAAAAAACAATTGTAAAAACTCCATTAACAAAGTTTGTAGATACAAAGTTGAAACTAATATCAGTTGAAATTCTCAAATTTTTTATTAGGGCAGCTCAAAGGCGGGGTATTAAGTCCACCAACTGCTGACATCGTTGCTTCGGAATCTTCAGCCATGCAGTTTCAAAAATTTCCGAAAATTGTTGTCTGTTACTCGATTTCGCATTGTGTGCAGTTCTTTTTAAGTCCTCCCATAGGATTTCTATAGAATTCAGATCGAGGGACTGAGTTGGCCATTCACAACCTCAATTTTTTTGCGCGAGATTAATCACTACAAAAGGTAGGGAATTGTGCAAAGCTCTTCAACAGACTGGATGTATCACATTTTCTACGGGAACTCCAACATACTGGCCAACGGAGAAAATACCCGACCTAATAGATTTTTTCATTGCCAAAAAAGTATCAGCTAATTATATTAGCATAGAAAGCGGGTTGGACATGAACTCGGATCATTCTCCAATTTGATTAACATTATACGAAAATGCGCTTAGCAAAAAATCGCCATTTACGCTAACGAATGAATATACCGATTGCGAATATTTTAGGAATGTCTTAACCGCAGATAATCGCAATGCAGAAATTACCAACACTTCCGATTTAGATAATGAAACATTAAAATTATCTAAACTCATACACCAGGCAGCCTGGAGTAGCACTTGGGAAAAAAAGTTTGTTACATCAGGTCATAAATATACCAAAGATATTAAAGATATGGTCGCAGAAAAACGCAAGGTACGTAGACGATGGCAGCAAACAAGATCAAGAAAGGAATTTCCAAGAAAGTAAAAGATTTTAAAAATAGATCTCTGAGTACTTATCTAAAGGGCTTATCAAACGAACGCAGCAATGATTACTCGCTCTGGAAATGCACAAAAAACTTTGCACAGCCAGTAACACAGTACCCACCAATCAAAAAAGAAGACCAAAAGCAATAAAGAAAAAGCTAATATTTTTGCTGAGTACCTCGAAGGCATCTTTAAGCCATATGACACATCGAGCGCAGCCGGAATGCAGTCACTTAACTATGAAACTAATGCCGAAATTCTTCTTGATACGGATTCCGAATTGCTTGGTGAAATAAATAAGCTAAAATCAAAAAAGGCGCCTGGGTATGACCTTATTACTGCTGGAATTCTAAAACAACAACTTCCTCAATACACAATACCCAATTAAATAATGAACGCCACATTCAAATTGCACCACAACTCTGTATATTGGAAAACTGCTGAAATAATTATGTTGAATAAACCAGGGAAGCCAACGCATGATGTCACATCTTATTGGCCTACCTCGCTTCTACCAATCAAACCAAAACTGATGGAAAAGCTTTTAACCAAACACCTCAACATAATTATTAGGCAAATAAATATAACATCAGTACATCAATTTGGTTTTCGCACAAAACACTCTACCCTTGATCAAGTGCATAGAATTACTCGCATCATTAAAAACACCTTTGAAGAAAAAATGGTGTGCTCTGCTGTCTTTTTGGACGTGTCTAAGGCGTTTGACAAAGTTTGCCACGGTGGGCTCCTCAAAAAAATAAATGCGCTTCTACCAGCACAATATTTTAATATTCTAAAATCGTACCTATCGAATCGTTTCTTCCGAATAAAATAGGAAATTAAGGAAATTAAAGCTGGCGTCCCACAGGGCAGCGTGCTGGGGCCAATTCTCTATATACTTTTCACATGTGTTTTGCCTAATGACACAAATTGCTCCACAGCCACTTTTGCTCACGATACAGCCATCTTGTCGGTAGGAGAAACCCAATCTCAATCAAAATCCTTCAAATTAATTTAAATAAAATCTCTGAGTGGACCATTAAATGGCGCAGAAAACCAGATGAAACAAATTCGGTTCATTTAGACTTCACACAGAAGAAAATCCAATATCTGCCACTATACATAAACGGCGTGCAAATCCCGTATCACAGCAACGCCAAATACTTAGGTATGACACTAGATACCCAGCTTAGATGGAATGCTCACGTTAAAAAGAAAAAAGAACAGTTAGAAATCAGATTTAGTAATATGTACTGGCTTATGGGCAACCAATCAGCCTCATACCTATACAATAAAATTCTTTTATATAAGCAGGTGCTTATACCAATTTGGACCTATGAGATCCAGCTATGGGGCTGCTCAAGCTCAACCAATGTAAAATCTATACAAAGATTCCAAAATAAGGTACTACGATGCGCTGTTAATGCAAATCTGCAATAAATCCAAATGGTTTGTTAGTTTCTAATTTATTAACTAGTTACAATGTAAATAGTAAAAAAAAATATTTGCGCGAAACTAATTATTGGCCTTCCGACTTGTGTGTTTAGTATCACTATTCTGTTGGTAGACTTTTGTCTTTTATTCCACTTAAATATGGTGCCCATTAGGCACTAATTTCGTTTGGGGCTGCGCCATAGTATGCTAAAAATTCCCATCGGGCCCCCATATTTAATGGTTTTAAGAGTGTTTTTTGGCTAATTTTCGTTGCCTGGTGAACATCTCTTACATTGACGTGAATCCGTGCCGCCATACAAAACTATTTTAGGCTCGTCAGTCCATGGGCTGCGCGCTGCTTATCCAGCTTCGCGTAGTCTTCTCCTTATAGTCATGCCAGAAACATTTAAGGTCACCTCTGTTTTATTTGTAAGGCTGACTTATATTTGTAAATTTGTGTATTTTGTGTTTCTGTGTACGCTCTTCCATTTGCTTTCAATTCCGGGAGCTGCTTTCGCTGTAAAAAAAAAAAAAAAAATAAAAAATGAACTTTCGTCTGAGTCTGTGCAAAATTGTATTATATGTCTGGCATAACTTTGAAAACTGAAGGCACTGCTGTTTCAATGTTGCACTTAGTAACGTAACGATGCCAATAAAGAACCGTTATTTACGTGGTTGCCAGATTTATTCAGATAAATTTTACACACCTGAAATCCCTTAACCCTTCGTACATTTTAAGTATTGAAATTTTCTTTTGTATGGTTTATAGGGAAAAAATAAATTATGTACTGCAAAATAAGTTTTTAAAGGTACTGCTATTTTAATGTTCACAGCTGTATACACAATTGGCGCCAAAACTTTTACTGCATGTTGCCGAGATCCTTATTATATTTGTGCGGTGAGTCTTGAGGTTTTTTCACAAATGGAGAGACCTACGGTTTTAAGTCGATTTCGAACGACGGATGTAGTCGCTCTCGACAGGCAATTACAAGTCTCCGAGTGTATTTCTGCCATGAAAAAGCTCCTCATAAAAAAAAAAAAGATTTTCTCTTATTTTGTAGGAAAAAAACTTATTCTCTCATTTGATCTGTATGCTATTTAGTAGTAAATTTTTTTTTTTCGAAAGACCAATCCGGCACTCCACAAGTTGCATTAAGTCGCCGTGTTGATACCATTTTGATACCTCTAATGGGCAGTTAACTACAGCTAACCCAATCTGTTGATGCAATGGTAAAGATTGACGGGATTTAGGTTGGACCACTGCCAGGCTGTCGAAGAAAAGACAAACGACAAAGTGGACATGCACCGGTGATGGAAATACAAGCAGTTTTTTGCATCCTATCCAGTTTAGTGATATTATAGCCCATGCGAAGAGCTTCCCATCAAACGAGGCATCCAAAAATTGAAACTGGTAGAACCACTAGGGTGTACTCGTACATCCACAGAACGTTTAGTGGCTTGAGTTCGAATTTTTTCTCGAAAATAGATTTGAATGAGTAGAAAGCTATGCTGGCCTTCTTTACCCGACTTTAAATGTGTGACTTTCAATGGAATTTGGAGCCAAGCATCACTCGCGGAAGCGGAAGAAGGTGGTTGGTTAATGTAGTAAGTCTAAATTGTGGAAGTTTATAGTTTCTGTTAAATAGCATCGGTGCAGTTTTATCAAAGTTTACTCTGAGTACAGCCAATTTTCTTTCTAAGATTTCAGCTATGACTGAAGGACAAGTTTCGATACCATTGATATCAAGTCTTCGGCGTATGCTACTACCTTAACTCCACCCTTGTTTAACTTTAGTCACTCGTGCCACCGCATTAACTTCCCTACAACCTAGCAGGGACGAGTAAGTACCCTATGATCAAAAATTACCGTGAATATTTAATTTAAGCGAACTGCGCACGTGGAAACCGGTCCATATTTTTTCCTTATGTTGGTAGGACTGTAAGATACACATCTGCCACTGTTTAGCGTCATCGGATCATTAATGTCTGCCTGGCGTTTGTTTACATCAGTCAACTTTTTTCAAATTGTGGCATTTTACCACAGATAATTGTGTTGAACAAAGAGTTGATTGAATTTTGTGTTGCGAACGAAATTTCGTATTCCGTTGCACTTAAAATATTGCTAAAAGCATTTGGCGAATCGGCTCTATCAAGAGCAAAGACTTTAAAAGTGGTCGTACAGTGGTGGAAGATTTGCCTCGTTCCGGACGCCATCGACGTCGAACTCCGATGAAAATGTGAGAAAGTGCTTGAAAATCGTCATACCAGTTTAAGAGAGATTTCTAGTGTACTTGCCATTTCATATAGAATGGCACCACACACTGTGACTGATATTTTGGGTGTGAGACGCGTTACAGACAGGCTCATTCCGAAGGACCTGAATTTCGTGCAAAAACACCACCAAAAGACAGTTGCTGAGGAGATCTTTTGTGAAGCCCAAAGTGATCCAACCTTCATGAAACGGATAATTACTGGCGACAAAACGTGTGTCGTCTGAGTGGCGCTTCGAAGACGAACCGAAACCGAAAAAATCGCGCCAAAGCTGCTCAAAAGTGATGGTGATGTTGACTGTTTTCTTCGATAGCCAAGGCATAGTGCACCATGAGCACCTTACATCGGACCAGACAGTCAATAAAGAATATTATTAACCTATTTTGAAGCGTTTGAGAGATTCTGTAATTCTTGCATTTTGCATTGAAAATATCGAGCCATCGCACCGAGCCGAAATTGGGCTGGATTATTTGACCGCCTTTAATCTATATAACGCAATGACAATAAACTCTGCCTTAACATCATTAAAACCATACTCTATATCTATAAGGGCCGCCAAAGTGAATTGGTTTTACCTCAACAGATGTTCCTACAGCCCCTACCACCTCATGAATTTCGTTTTCAGATGAGCATGTTGCGCAGGCGATAATTTGGATTCCGAGTGGTTTTGGCGGTGATAATCGATCAATCTTTCAAATACCTTTAAGATAAATAAGGTAAGACTTATAAAGAGGTAGGACGTGACCTTCCTACCTGCCTTGGGTGTGAAAACAACTTTCGTTTGCTTCCACTTGGCGGGGACATAACTAAGAGCGATACTCACCATGTAGATTCCTTGAGGGACAGAAACCATAAATGTTCTTGTACAAGTTGTTGTTAGGACGTTGTTATAATTTAATTTCTTGCTACACCGATTTTCCATATACCCATAAGCTTAAAGCGGCCTTAGTCCAACATCAGAGATGGATACTTTAGTTTTATTTATATGAATAATTGTGCAAACTACATACTACGCTCTTGCATGCATTGAAATAGTTCTGCCATAACTGAGTGATTTCCAAGGAAATTTATTTGATTGTAATATAAGTAGGTAGTTAGTATTTGTAGGAGTCAATGTGTCCACAACACACGTAGAGCATTGTTCACGTCAAAAAGATTTCTAAGTAGTGAATTACAATGCAGGAGCTATGATGATAAGACGACTAAACTGGTAGTCAAAGGCAAAAGTAATTACGAGAGCACTAAGTGGATGGTTTTAAAGTGGATGGGTAAAAGCCTTTAAAATCAAAGCTTCATACGAGTACGTATTGTATATGAAAGCTGCCTTTGACTGTGCGATTCTTAGATGCTTTCAAGCAGATAGTGTGACTGGTGTTCAGCACTGAATAGTTATCTAAATATTTATCAAATAGCTCTGAGTACACTTCGCCTACTGAATTAAAATATTCCAAATTTAAGACAAGTGTGTCAACATATGCGCCACCAGCGCTGTAATTACTGTACTTATGCAATTAGTTTTTTTTTTGTTACGTTACCTTTTCACTCAGCCTTCACTGTTTGCTTTTTTAATTTGCCGACATAAATCGTAAATGCAGAAAGCGTACAAAATTGCTGCTTACCTTCCAACAACCTTTCAACAGCTTTTCAACTTTTCATTATTTACTCGCACAAGGAAGTGAGTGAGTGAGTGACTAAGTGTGTGTGTGTGTATGTATGCTTGTATGGGCCTGTGCTTGGGTAGTGCAGTAAGAACTCACTTCAATAAAAGAAAGGCTAAAGGTGGAAGTCGTCAAACGAGAGAGTGAAAGGCAAGCACAAAAAAAATTTGTAAAAAAAAATTTTAAAAATGTAAAGAAACAAAAAAATAAATGAATAAAACGTCGAAATAATAAAAGAAGCTGCGGGCCAAATCTACGGGCGCTGAGTATTATGATCATGTCGCTGCAACAAAGTATACATATATATAACTATTTGTTGTTGTAACGCTTGTAAAACTAGTTTTCATTTAATATTTTCATTTCGACATTTTTTGCGTTTTTTTTCTTATTTTTTCCCTTTTTTCTTGTTTTTTTCGCTTTTTTAATGATTCCTACGTGCGTGTATTTATTTCCCTTTTCGGTTAGACATAAGGTAATTTGTGAGCCTTTCTGCTACTCTCCGTTTTCTGGTTTTACTTTTTTCGTATTTTTCATTTTTAAATTTTTCATCAATTTTACAGGTCAGCGCTTAACAAGGGTACTAATTGGCACCAAAGGCACCTGGTAAGGGATCATCGTCAGCAATGGTAGTCGTTGCAGTGCAGCAGCGCGACGCTGGCGCACCGCTACGCAGGCATACAGGCGCACAGGCCTGCTAGCCGCCGACGGCCAAAACAACTGCAAACATGTCTGTGCTTTAGTGCAACAGTACATCAATTTGTAATTTACCTACTCTTGCGTGTAC